>NC_134688.1:199594622-199640771 GCF_050947455.1 Rhinoderma darwinii
GTTTGTGTGTATATGTGTGTGTTTGTGTGTATATATGTGTGTTTGTGTATATATTTGTGTGTATGTGTTTGTGTGTATGTGTTTGTGTGTTTATGTGTGTGTTTGTGTAATATATGGGTGTGTGTTTATATGTGTTTGTGTATATGTTTGTGTGTGGTTGTTTGTGTGTGTGTAGGTGAGTATAAGTATCGGTATTGTTCACATTGATAACTTTTTTTTTATGTTGTTGCAGATTTTGATGTACCGATTGGACTACATCTTCGATTCGTTGGACTACTGCGTAGATCTAAATTTTTTGCAAATTTTAATAAAATGGTTAACGAGGGTTTTGTTGGGGATTTCTTATTTCAATAAAAAAAAATTGTATTTGTGTTTTTTTTTCAAACTTTATTAGTGCCTAGATAATGGCAGTTGGCTGATTGACAGCGTCCATTATTAAGGCGGTACTTAGTGTTAGCCGGTGCAGAGGCTAGCACTAACCACCCATTATTACCCCGGTACCCACCACCACCAGGGGTGCCAGGAAGAGCTTGGTACGATCCAGTACCCGACCATCTGTTGTGATGGCCGGGCACTGGGGCGGCCGCAGGCTGGTATTATAAGGCTGGGAAGGGCCCAAAACAGTGGACCTTCCCACCCTTGTAATGCTAGGCTGCTGCTGCTGTGTTGTATCGGGCTGGTTATAATAACCAGCCATATACAAGGCCGCAGCAGCCTGGCATTACACGGGTGGGAGGGGCCACTGGTTTAGTACATTCCCAGGCTAATAACACTTTGTTGTTTGTGGCTGGTTACGATAAATTGGGTGGAACCCCATGTCTTTTTAATAAAAATAATAAACAAATAATAAAAAAAAAATGACGTGGGGTCCCCCCCACTTTTATAACCAGCCAGATACAACACAGCAGCAGTAATAGCTGATGTACGGGGCACTACCGGAAGTTCTGATTTTACTGTTGGAGATGCGTCACGTGACCGGCTTTGGAATAGGGTGTTGGAAACAACAATGCAAACGCAAGTATATTACAAACTGCATTCATTTTACATGTTCAGTTACATATGATTGAGTAAATTGGTTCCGGAAAACCCCTTTAACTGTTTGTCTTCTAAATGTCCGTTGGTTGTTAAGTTGTTACGTCATTTAGTTCTGATTTGTTTAACCCCTTAGTGACCAACAATACGCCTTTTCACGTTCGTCACTAAGGGGCTAGGCTGACTTAGGCTAGGCTGACGCCTTTTCACTTGAGACTAGTCTAAGTCCTGCACGGGTCTCCCGTGCAGGCTGGAGCCGGGGCTCAGCTGTCTGATGACAGCTGAGCTCCTGCTCCAACGCCTGCGATCGAAGTTTACTTCGATCGCGGCCGTTTAACCCGTTAAATGCGACCGCGGCATTTAACTTTGTTTACAGAGGAAGTGAGCTCCCTCTGTCACCCATCGGCGGCCCGCAAAAGCAATCGCTTGTCTCCGATGGGTTGTCATGGCAGCCGGGGGCTTGATAAAAGCCCCCAGGTCTGCCCTGGACATATGCCTGTTAGGACGCGCCGGAGGCATGTCCTAACAGATTGCCTGTCAGATTTACACTGACAGGCAATAATGCTCTGGTATACGAAGTATACCAAAGCATTATAGCAGCGATCTGAAGATCGCACAGTAAAGTCCCCTAGTGGGACTAATAAAATAAATAATAAATGTGAAATAAAGATTAATAATAAAAATGATAGTAAAAAAATAAATAAAACCATTTTTTTCCATAAAAAGTGGTTTTATTTAGTAAAAGTGTAAAAAAATAATAAAAGTACACATATATGGTATCGCCGAGACCGTAATAACTCCATTAATAAAGTTAATATGTAATTTAAACCGCAAGGTGAACACCGTAAAAAAAAAACGCAAAAAACAATGGCCAAATTGCAATTTTTTTCCATTGCCCCCCAAATAAGTCATAATAAAAATTAATCAATAAGTGCCATGCACCCCAAAACAGTACCAATCAAAACTACGTCTCGTCCCTCAGAAAACAAGCCCAAAAAAATCACTACATTGATGGAAAAAGAAAAAAGTTACGGCTCTTGGAAAGCGACGATGCAAAAACAAATAATTTTAGTTCAAAAGTGTTTTTATTGTGCAAAAGTCGTAAAACATAAAAAACCTCTACATATGTGGTATCGCCGTAATCGTACCGACCCATAGAATAAAGCTAACATGTTATTTACATCGCACAGTGAATGGCGTCAATTTAAAAACGCATAGAACAATGGCGGAATTTCAGGTTTTTTTATAATCCCCCCAAAAAAAGTTAATAAAAGTTAATAAAAAAATTATATGTACCCAAACATGGTGCTATTAAAAAGTACAACTAATCCCGCAAAAAACAAGTCCTCATATAGCTATGTAGACGAAAAAATAAAAAAGTTATAGCTCATTGAATGCGACTATAGAAAAACGAATAAAATAGCTTGGTCATTAGGGCCTAAAATGGGCTGGTCACTAAGAGGTTAAAGTTAAATATTTGGGTTAACGCAGTTCATATTCCGGGTTTAGATAATTCTATTGCTGACGCTTTGTCACGTTTTTAGTTTCCCAGATTCCGTGGATTGGTCCCCTGGGCAGAAGAGGAAGGGGAACCTTGTCCAGATCACCTGTGGGGGTTAATTTGGACTTAACTTTTACGTTTTTGGAAGTCAGTGGCGAAATCCACATGGTCTGGATATGTAGCAGCCTGGAAGAAATGGTGTCAGGTGTTAGCTTTGCATAATCTCCCAGTTTATCATAGTACAGAGCAGTCATCCCTTATATTTTGTCTTCAATTATTTGATGAAAATTCGGCTTATAGCAGTGTGTGTAAACTTCTAGCTGGTGTTTCCTTTATTATGAAGATATACAAGACGTTCCGGTAAATAGTTTCTTTTTAATAAAACAGATTTTAAAAGGTTACAAAAGAGGAAATTGTTTCCCTGATGGGAGACGTCCTATTTCTGCAGATATTTTGCTACAACTGTGTTCAGTTTGCTCGAAATGTTGCTACTCTGACTTTGAAGCAGTATTGTTCTCTGCAGCATTTTCTCTTATGTTTTTTGGAGCACTTCGAATTGACTGACTTCAAAATAGCTGCTTTTGATCTACAAAATAGATTTCGCTGGAGGGGTTATCCCCGTGATGTCCTCGGATCAGCCTATCGAAATGCATTTCATTGCAATAGGAGTGCACTTTTAAATCCTAAAATGCGCACGACTGATGACCAAATGCGCATCATAGGCACTTACGACTCATCTAATAGCGAAGTGATCAGGATCCTACAGACATATTGGGGGATCCTCAGGACTGACCCAGATGTAGGTGACCTTGTGGGCAATAGACCCTCGGTCACCTATAGGAGGGGTAGGAACATCAGGGATCGTGTGGTTCATAGCCACATGCAATCCATCCGCCCTACAACATGGCTTACACATAACATAAAGGGTACATTCAGATGTGGGTCCTGCAAAGCCTGTGAATCCATATCCTGTAGTAAGAACTTTTGTAGCCATGCCACTGGTAGGACATTTGAAAACAGATCCTTTATCAATTGCAAAACGAAGGGCATCGTCTACCTGATCTCATGCGTCTGCGGACTGCAATAAGGCGGCAAGACAATTAGAGAATTTAGGAGACGAAACAGGGACCACATAGGCGACATTCGTCGCAATATGGATACCATGGTGGCCCGACATGTCTGGGAACAGCATGGCGGTGACACTCATGTTATCAAATTCCAGGGGATCGAGCATATACGGCCATCAGCCAGGGGGGGCAATTGGGATAAGAGGATCCTACAGAAAGAGGCCCAATGGATCTTCCGCATGCATACCATGAAACCGGCGGGTCTCAATGAACAGATATCGTTCAATTGCTTCCTCTGATTTCTACCCATCGCTTGCTCGATCCTGGTCTGGTTTAATATCCAATTTGCCACGCTTCTTTGCTCGATCATGGTTTGGGTGATTATTCATTCTGCCACGCTTCGTAATGCTTTTCATTTATCCCTATCACACTGATTCCCTTTTCTCCCTCCTCCCCCTCCCCGTTGTACGATGTGACCTTCTGTGGTTAGCCCTGTTGCTAGGGGACGCCCAGAGTGATTCCCTAAGTGATATATAGCGATCTATTGCACTATTGCTTTGCAGCGATTTCTTAAGTCACACATAGCGATCTATTGCACCATCAATTGCTTCTACGATCGCTATGACTCCTGTTGCTGGTCCCTTTCCTGGCCATTTATTTCATGCCATTTCTATGCCGCCTTATGATCCCTGGTTACTAGGGACGCTATTTGGTTGCTCCCTCCTGCGGTGACAGCGAGCGTCCGGGGGCCGGCCCTGCTCGGGCCGCGTCATCGCGTGGCTCGTGGCGGATTGGCTGCCCGGCCGCCGCGTCATCCCTGGGAGGGAGTGACCAGCACTACTTATGCCCGGCATCTCACTCGGCACGTGTTCGACCAGCTGACTAGTGTCGTACACGAGCCGGGTGAATGTGATGAGACACGCAATAGGTGTCTCCCGGCCATAATATAGATGTGTTAAATCTACATCAGTGTGACCCCTGATGAAGCACCCTGATTACTAGCGGTGCGGAAACGCGTAGGGACACGTTTTATTGGCACGGACTGACCAGGTGTTTATATTAGAACACAGTTAGGGGGATCTATCGTTTCAGCAGTGTGTGGTGCCTTTACTAGTACCCCCAATTGTTCCCCCTTCTGTGTGGTCAACCGTGCTTATGCCCCTATCAGTAGCTTTGGCTATTTAGCCCTATTTTAGTATGGTTTTCCTATAATAAAAATCTAATTTTAATCGTTCATATAGGCAGTGATATCACTGCCAATTGGGGAGCTTTTGCCAAAAAAAAAAAGGATAATTCGGGTTTATTATTTTCTCAAGTTCAGGTTACACGCTATTTCATGTTTTTCTTTATTGCACAATCAGAAACGGATCAAGAAGGTAAAGGTGCTTGGTTGCGTTTGAATAGGCTGCAAGGATCCTTAGTCTGTCCAGTCTTTTTGTTAAAAAATTATTTAGCCATTTGCTAGTTCATCAGGATGGTAGTAACCTTATTCAGTTTCAATTTCGATCAGTGCTGCGGAAATGTCTTAGGGAATTGGGATTGTTTAACCATAATTTTTCTTTCCATTCTTTTCGTATAGGTGCAGCTACAGATGCCTATAGAGCTGGCTTAGGCAATCGGGTTATTAAAAGGATGGATAAATGGGATTCTAAGTGTTTTCAGCGTTATATTAGACCATCGTTATCTTTATTTTAATTATGTTTCTTTAGTTTTCACAGGTCAGGTTGCTTGGATCGTTGGCCATTCTTTCATCCATTGGGCTGAACGCAGAGCAGCCGACAGATGTAGTACTGTAGTACAAATTTATCCTTGCATCCAGCTTTAATAAAAATTTACTGGAGGCGTTGTAGGGGTCAGAAATGTGACAGTTTGATTGAGCAAATTATGTTGATGAGTAATTGGTATCCGGATCCTGATGTAATTATTGTACATTTAGGGGGTAACGACATAGGTAAAGATAGTACTGTTAATTAATTTTTTTCTCTTGAAAAATATGACATATTTTCCCTAAGACTAAATACATTTTTCTGAAATTATTCCTCGTGTAATATGGCTGCAGTCTAGGGATTCAAAGTTCTGCGACAAGATACAGAAACGAGTGAATAGATATATGTTCCAATTTTTACCTTTGCTAGGTGGGTTTTCATTTAGACACATAGATCTGGAAGGTGGTGTGCCAGGCCTTTATAGGAAAGATGCTGTACATTTATCGGTTTGGATATTTTTCATTTGAACCTCAAGGCAATGATTGAACTTGCTTCTGGTGGGGTTGGGCCAAAGATGCTTTAGGGCATTCTGGCCTGTTGGGGTAAGTCGCTCAGCAGTATGAGTGGACATTTATGTATTATTTGTGGTAGGCTTGAGCTTATGGCTAAGCCAGGTTAATAATTCAGGATGATAAAGTTAATGTTTTTTATTATTCAATGTTTTATGGTAACTTTAATAATAGGCCGTGGCCAGAATATTTTTAGCACCACTCCATTGTTGTGTCTATATATTTAGTTAATATGTTAATTTTTGACAATGGTTATTTTTATTATAATGTTAATAGTAAGTTTTGTAATCCCATGCAAAATTATATAGCTTTCAACTAGTATACAAAAAAAGAACATTAATTTGCTGAAACCGGACAACCCCTTAATGTACCTGTCAAAACTACAACATTATGTGATTATTAAAGAACCCCCCATTACAAGTTTAGCCAGGGGAAGGAAGAGGATCTGGATGAAGGGATGGGGGAGGGTTTATTCTTAGCACTTTGTTTCCTTCTATTGATCCAGAGGAGGGCAACATATCCCATAGGGCATGAGTCAATCTGTGCTAAAAGGGAAAAATGTCTTTACTAATCTAAAGTAGCGATCAAACTGGATAAACATTCATACTAGAAATCATCCTAGCTGCGTAATTGCTGCAGATTTTGCATCCGGACTTGTGAACTGTATTGCGTAGCTTGTTAGAGTACCATCAAAATAGATGGGATTTAACAAATCTCATCCGCACACTGGAAAATGTCTGTTCAGAAATTGACCTGCGGTGCGGATTCTTTAATTTGCAGCATGTCAATTCGTGCTGCGGAATGGTTGCACTTATTTTTTTGCAGATTTTCCCCATTGAGTTCAATGTGGAAATGAAAAGCTACAGCAAATGGCATACTGTATATTGCGGATTTTTGCTGCGGAAAAACTGCATTTTCAAAAATGTTAAAAACACCATACTCACCTACACTGGTGCTCCCGTAGTGATGCTTTCCTGCTCCCCAGGCTAGTCTCTGTTCAGCAGGCCTCCTGGGATGATGTTTTATCCCATGCAACTGCTGCAGTCAATTACAGGCTGCAGCATCACATGGGACGAGAGGTCATGCCAGAAGACCGGCTCAACAGAGACCAACCAATGTGAGCAAGGATGTGTCGCTATGGGAGTGCTAGGGGAGGTGAGTATTCTTTTTTATTTATTTACACTTCTTCTCCAGATTTGCCCTGCAGCGGCAAATCTGGCTAAAAATTTGTGCCAAGTCAAGCACGATTTAGTGCAGACTTTCAGCTGGGATTCACTGCGGAATCTGGATTGGATTGGGAGAGTTTTCTGCAGCAAATCCAACCCGTGTGGCGTAAGCCTCTCTTAAAGACATTAACTCTTTCTGCTAAGTATCAGCTTCTGATGTGGTGTATTCCACAGATTCACAGTTCTTACAGTATAGAAGGCTTGTCACCTCTAAACCTTTTTTTTAAGAAGAAGGGAGTGCTCCCTTGTCTCTTGAGAAGATTTTTACATAGAACTTTTTTCACCATATTTTTCATTAATTAAACATAATTCAAATTCCATACAGCTTGTCTTTGAGGCTGTGTTCACACGATTAGCAAAAAACGTCGGAATATACGGAGCTGTTTTCAAGGGAAGCTGTTTTTTTAGCAACTCGCGTTTTTCACTGCTTTTTTTACAGACGTTTTTGTAGCTGTTTTTCTATAGAGTCAAAGAAAAACGGCCCCAAAAAACCGCTCAAGAAGTGACATGCACTTATTTTTCGCGGGCGCCTTGTTATGCACCGTTTTCTGAAAATGAGGTGTAAAAAACGCGTCGGAACAGAACGCCATATTTCCCATTGAAATCAATGGGCAGATGTTTGGGGGCGTTCTGCTTCCGATTTTTCAGCCATTTTTCGGGAAGTATTACGGCCCGAAAAACGTCCGAAAATAGGTCGTGTGTACATACCCTTAAAGTCATCAGCAGCATAAAGACAAAAGGGGAATTTATGAACTTTTCTACACTAGTTTTCTGTCGTAGAAATTTTGCAAATGCATCAAAAGTTGAAATTTGCCCCCAAAAAATGTATTTCCGCAACTCACGATAGTTTGCCGATAATTGTGCGGGGATTAGCTAAAGCTGCTGGGCTTTTCGCAGAAAATTTACTATAAAATACGCCAGAAACTGGTGTAAATTATAGAGGAAATCTATGCCAGCTTGTAGCTGGTGCAGATTTCCCTTTAAGGCGCACGGACAGCCAGATATTCGCCTAATTTTTGAAGAGGTGTGGACTTCTTTTTACATTAGGCGCATCTTACACAAGCTATCTTTATATTAAGACTGGCGTATGAAACGTAATAAATCTCCCCCACTGTTCATGGTTTCTGAATTCTGTGAAATGAAAAAGCAGAAGGGCAATATGCTGATCTGCAATACAATAGTCATTCTCCAGCTCACTCCATCTAAATGTCTCTGTATTCTGCAATGGAACTTTCAAATGTCTTGCAAGTTTGCCTTAAGTTTTAGGTGTTACGTTTAAAGAGGAGAACATATGTGAGACATAGAACAAATGATGGATGCCGGAGGAGTGAGTGATGTTTTCTGTCAAGCATGGAGGAGCCAAATTAATGTTATGGGCAAGCAGAAAGGGTATAACTCTATTTTACAATGTCTCCTGTGACCAGCCCTTGGTTGTGTAAATTTCTTCTTGCAGCAGGACAATGATCTGAACCATACGTCTAAACTATTTGGTGAAGAAACAAAGCTGCTCTGAGAGGCAATGTTTAGATAGGATTTTTCTTACAATGTATGTGCACTATAATCACTATTTAAAACAATTTGTTGAAAGTCAAATACCCATTTAACAAATCTATGCCATATATAATTTCTATTCTGTAGTGTTTAATTGGTCCATTTTTTTTCCAACGTATATAATGCCATGTACATATTCATGCTGAACAAAACCCCAGAGACAAAAAAAAAGAAAGTTTCCATTGTACAGTTCAAAACAGATTTTCCATTGAATATATTAAGCTACCGGAAATATTTGATGTATTTCTGATAATCATGGCCTTGTTTGTATCTCTTGGCATTGGATCTGATTTTCTAAGTCCATTAAACCACCTGGTGCAGACCTACTTTTGTCTAACATATATTTCATGATCATTTCCACTGCGTTGGTATATTATCTAGGTCGCCATTGAGGTATATGGGTCAAACACGCAGCATCTCCGCACAGAACCCGCAGCATAAATTGACATGCTGCGGAATTGAATGTCACACTGCAAAACATTTTCCCCATGACTATGCTGCGTTTTTTTCCGCAGCGCGGGAATGAGATTTTCTAAATCTTATTCACTTTGCTGCTACTGTAAACGCTCCGAAATTTCCTCACAGAATTCTGATGCGGAAACTCCACAGAATTTACACTACATGGGAACCCAGCCTATGGTCAAGTTCACACATTGCGTAAGTACTGCGAAATAAGTTGCGGGAAAATCCACAGCATAATACAGTAGCAGCAGAGTGGATGAGATTTCTCATCCACAGGTTGCGTAAATGATAAGCAGAAAAACTCCTTGGAAATTGACCTGCGGTTCGGTTTTTAATCTGCAGCATGCTAATTGTATTTGTGTAATCGCTGCTTTGCTGTTGCAGGTTTTCCCCATTGAATTTAATGGAGAGGTAAAACCTGCAACAAATAGCAGATGTTGCGATTTTTGCAACGGAAAAGCTGCGATTCCGCAAAGATTGCAACTCAGGAAAAAAATCTTATACTTACCCAGAATTTTGTGCTTCTTCGACCAGGCCAGTCTCCTGGGAGGATGATTCATCCCCTGTGACCGCTGCGGGCAATCACAAAAAAGGAACGCCTTCATTCTTCGTGTAGTCCGGCCTCCTGGGATGACATTGTATCCCATGTGACTGCTGCAACCAATCACAGGCTGCAGCGTCACATGGCCTGAAATGTCACACAGGGAGACCGGAGCGGACGTCAGAGGAGGGAGGGGGTAAGTATGTGCGCTTAATTCCACAGCAGAATTTCCATCCGAAAAATCGCACCACAATCTGGTGCGATTTTTCGGACAGAAACTCCTGCGGGTTCCAGGTCAGTTACGCTGCTAGTTTTTGCGCAGCTTATCTGTCCCGTGGGAACCCGGATAAGGGTGCAGTCACGGGGGAGATTTTGTTGCAGAATTTTCTGAGACTTTACGGGTATGTGCACACGATAACTGCATTTACGTCTGAAATTACGGAGCTGTTTTCAGAAGAAAACAGCTCCTGAATTTCAGACGTAATTGCATGTACTCGCGTTTTTTGCTTCGTCTTTTACGAACGTAATTTGGAGCTGTTCCTCATTGAAGTCAATGAAAAATGGCTCCAATTACTTCCTGCACTTCTTTGACGAGGCTGTTATTTTACGCACCGTCTTTTGACAGCACGCGTAAAATGACAGGTCGTCGGCACAGTACATCGTAAGACCCATTGAAAGTAATGGGCAGATGTTTGCCGACGTATTGGAGGCGTTTTTTCAGACGTAATTCGAGGCATTAAACGCACACACAAACTCAAAAACGTCTGAAAATACAGAGCTGTTTTAAGGAAAAACAGCTCCTGATTTTCAGTCGTTTTTTAATCAAACTCGCGATTTTCGCAACGTTTTTGACGGCCGTTTTTGGAGCCGTTTTTTCTATAGAGTCTATTGAAAACTTGCACTTCTTTTTCACGGCCGTTTTGAAAAACGGCTGCGTAAAAAACGGCCCGTCGGAACAGAACGCCGTTTTTCCAATTGAAATCAATGGGCAGATGTTTGGAGGCGTTCTGCTTCCGATTTTTCAGTCGTTTTTCTGGACGTTTACGACCCGAAAATGTCTGAAAACACTCAAAATGAACATACCCTAAAACTTAAAATCAGCTCCATTTATCTGAATGGAACTTGCAGAAAGCCATGCACCTACTGCAGAAACAACCCTATTAACATGAATAATAATGATTTTCAGACAGAAAATTTCTGCAACAAAATCTGCGGCTTGTGACTGCACCCTACTGTAAATATACATAAATTCTGGAAGTCAATGTCCCACAATCAATTAAGAAACTGAAGCTGAAAAAAGGTTGGATATTACAAGACAATGATCCAAAACATCCTTCAAAATGCAACTTCAATTTGTGCATGCAAGACGGCCAAAGAATACTGCATAACTAAACAAAAAGTGTTCCGCCAGGAAGAGTGGGAAAAATTCATATAGCAAAAATGCAAAGATAGTTAGCTTGCTTCCAGAAAGCCTCAGAGGCTGTGATTTCTGCCAAAAGGGAATTACTAATGTATGAACCATATGATAGTTGCAATGGGACAAGATGCAGGAAATACCCAATGCGTTATATGCTTCATACTGTGTTTAGTCTTGATGTCTATACACATACTATCCTGTGCCTCACTTATACTTAGCAGATTCCCCCAGATACTTCAACAGATTTAGCCCATACAAAATACTGCAGATGTAGCCAACATACCTCCCAACTGTTCTGGATTCCACGGGACAATCCTGGATTATGTGCGGTGTCCCTGGCGGCCTGTGGTATGCCCCCATTTCAACTGTATCTGTATCCTCAGAACACCGATACGGTTGAATCCAATGCTGAGGCAGGGAACCGTTATTTCCCTGCTTCAGAATTCACTGTGTGAAGCGGCCGTGAGCGGCTCGGCACAGGCAGGTGTGATTCAGTGATGTCATCGTACCTGTCTGCGGTGCCTCATAGCACAGAGCAGAATTGCAGAGGGATCTCCTCCATTCGTCGTGGGAACGGGGCTAGGTAGGTATTTATTTTATTATTTTCTTAACAGGGCACTATGGGGGCATTGTACTGTATGGGGGCACCTGCTAAGGGGACATTATACTGTATGGGGTCACCTGCTAAGGCAGCATATTACTGTATGGGGCACCTTCTAAGGGGGCATTATACTGTATGGGGGCACCTGCTAAGGGGGAATTATACTGTATAGGGGTAGCTAAGAGGGAATTATACTGTGTGGGGCAGCTATGGGGGCATTATACTGTTTGGAGGCAGCTATGGGGCATTATACTGTCTGGTGGCATTTGTGCTGGCATTATACTGTGTGGGTATATCTGTGTGGGCATACTATATGGGGCAGCTATGGGGGCAAGATGCTGTGTGGGGGCAGCTATTTGGCATTATACTGTGGGAGGAACTACGGGCTATTATACTGTGTGGGGGCAGCTATAAGGGCATTATACTGTGTAGGGGGTTCTATGAGGCTTTATACTGTGGGGAGACACGTGTAGCATAATACTGTGTGGGGGCAAAATTTTGCCACGGCGGTTGTCCCTCGTGCACGTCACAGCGGTTGTCCCTCTTGCCAATACTCGAAAGTTGGGAGGTATGAGCCAAGTTTATGATGAATGATAACTTGCTACAGTGTGATATCACACAACGAAAGCCATTGAAAAAGTCAAGTTAAAGTTTTTTGCCACTATGTATTTAATGCAATAAGAGTCAAGATAAGGATGGCTACATGTCCTCGCTCTGGTGATCAGCCCCCTCACAGTAAAATGACCATCAGTCCCCACCAGTGGCGGATTAAGTAGACCATAGGACCTTGGCTGTTCCACAAACTTGGGCCCCCCTTCCCCACTGCCGCTCTGCCATGTCTATAGTGAACACCACCTTTTTGTGCGAGCCTTGACAAATGGTTGTTACGATTCCCCTTGTCAAAGGGCTGTGTCCCTACATACTGACAGTCTCCAACCATCGCTGACAATATAACACTGTGTAGGGATACTTCCTCTTGACAATGGGAATGGTAACACGCATTTGTCTATTAGTCCTGGGTACACAGAGGTATGTAGAATAGAAGGATTACCTGCAACAGACATGTCAGGAGAGGTGACAGATCCCCTATAGATCCAGTGACTCACAAGTGACGTCTTCTCTTATGGGAGCCGTTTTCTTTTCTTCTCCATCTGACGCAGACCGTTATGGCTATGTTGTCTTTGAGAATCGAAACACCACTCGGACCCGTGTATCTGAGCAACAAATGGAAGCGAGAACAGGTGCAAAATTTGCCCTGGGAGCCCATCGGACTCTACTTATGCCACAGGCTACATTTTCCCTGTAGTGGTGTGGAAACTGAACAATTGCTGCTTAGTTTCCCCCTAATATTAGAGCAGATTTCTGGTGGGCCCTGGAGCGGGTTACCCAATTATTTTTCAGGGGACCCTTCTAACAAGAAGGGATTGTTCAAATAGGACAACCCTTTAACCATTTCTACTTAAAATAGAAAACACACCAGTACATGTCAGTGAGTTTTCCTCTTCTGTCGAGGTGTTAAAAGTTGTTATCAGCCATTTCTGAGTCTGTTTCTAGGTCACCTCCCATGAGTGTTATTACCCAGAACAAAATACATTTAATTCCGTAAGCATATGTAGAATTATATATCAGATATACCATTTTTGTGTGACTGATACAACAGATGATATACTCAAGCTCACTTATACGCTGAAAGACAATGACATCTTTAGGTTACATATAAAAAATGTCTTTCGGAATTAGGCTGGAAAAAGCACCTGTGCAAATTTTCTCTCTGCTCTTCTCCTCCTATGTATATGGCATTTATTAAAGAACAATTAATGAGCTTCTCATACTGTCAGTTCAAAATAATACTTCAGTGAGGAGAAAGTTTGTATCAAGAATACCGTGATGATCATTATGTTCCTGCCATCGCAACTTATTGATTATAAATCGTGAAATTCCTTACTGTAAACCGCAACGACAATAAATATCACCCAGGAATTCCATCACCATATAAAGGTGCAGGGCCAGAAACTATGCTATTTTAAAAAAGTCAAAGGGATCATCTCTGAACATTAAAGTGATGACATCATTACTCACTACTTAAAAGCTACAACATTAAATTTATGAGTTATAACATTAGAACTTACCATTTAACTAGATTATTTGCTGAAGTTTATACATTAGCATTACTTGTGTGTTATAAGTTTATTTTTCACTAAATGACATATTAATAGTTAGTCTGCATTATATATAAATATATCTATGGAAAATTAGCACAGAAAGCTCAACACATACTGTGTGAAGATATAAATGTTTAATATAAACCTCATAACAGAGTGTCATGAAAGTTTACAATGTTTAACTTATTTTGCAGAGGTGTTTGCCATTACTCAAAAACTCTTTGAAAATGATTTCTAGTCTCTCTTCTGCTCTAGAGATATATAAGGTGGTTATAAGGGAAAATGGTTGATAGGAAAATGAAAACATCTTCAACGGGGTTGTCCGAGCTTTTTCTTTTTTTTACTTTTACAACCACATAGCACATATTTACAATTTCTTAAAGGGGTTGTCCAGGATTTTTTTTTTTTTTTACATTTACAACCACATTCCACATATTTACAATTTCTTAATATACTTACACTTGCAAGCTTGCTTCGGTTCTCCACTCTGGCTGCTTTTTCCTGCTCACCTCCGACGTCACGTTTTCAGCCTCCTCCACTGTCGTGTCGTATACCCCTCACATGGTCTCGAACCAGAGAGACCTCGGATGGTATACGACACGTCACTGATGACGTGTCGTTTCTGCGGGTGCTTGTTCTTTAGTGCCCGCCCAGCATATGTAGATGTTCACTGTGAGCGCGCCTGTGCGTGATCACAGTGATTTTGGACGGCACCTGCGTATGACTATCCCGGTCTACTAGGTATAATTTCAGCTTCGGCACATTTTTTATTTTTTTTTGTTGGGGTGCAAAAAAAATTACTTCTCCTCACAGCGCAAAGTGCATGTGAGGAGGAGGAATTTTTTGGCACCCCCACCTGCGTAGATGTCATCCCCCACCTACATAGATGTCATCCACCACCTCCGTAGATGTCATCCTCCACCTCCGTAGATGTCACTCTCCCCCCCTTACGGGTCGTAATTACGGGCACGGTCATGTGCATGGGACTTAAGGCTATCCGTAAATACTGTCTGTAAATACGGAACCGTAGTCATCCGTAATTCATCCGTATATAGGGAAGGGTGTCCGTAAATACGGTCGGTATTGCATCCGTATTTCATCAGTATAT
Organism: Rhinoderma darwinii; assembly: GCF_050947455.1. Lineage (NCBI taxonomy): Eukaryota > Metazoa > Chordata > Amphibia > Anura > Rhinodermatidae > Rhinoderma > Rhinoderma darwinii. The sequence continues at coordinate 199,609,566 of NC_134688.1, forward strand.
ACGGATCTGTAAAAATAAAAAGGAAGGCTGCAAATGATGTCACCAACATGTTGCATAGCAACGCTTCCGTAAATACGGACGGTTTACAGATGCACATGTCTACAGTTTGGGATGCACATCTGTAGCCCTCTGTATTTAAAGAGGCTCTGTCACCAGATTTTGCAACCCCTATCTGCTATTGCAGCAGATAGGCGCTGCAATGTAGATTACAGTAACGTTTTTATTTTTAAAAAACGAGCATTTTTGGCCAAGTTATGACCATTTTCGTATTTATGCAAATGAGGCTTGCAAAAGTACAACTGGGCGTGTTGAAAAGTAAAAGTACAACTGGGCGTGTATTATGTGCGTACATCGGGGCGTTTTTACTACTTTTACTAGCTGGGCGTTGTGTATAGAAGTGTCATCCACTTCTCTTCACAACGCCCAGCTTCTGGCAGTGCAGCACTGTGACGTCACTCACAGGTCCTGCATCGTGTCGTCACCAGAGGCTACAGATGATTCTGCAGCAGCATCGGCGTTTGCAGGTAAGTCGATGTAGCTACTTACCTGCAAATGCTGATGCTGCTGCAGAATCAAGTGTAGCCTCTGGTGCCGACACGATGCAGGACCTGTGAGTGACGTCACAGTGCTGCACTGCCAGAAGCTGGGCGTTGTGAAGAGAAGTGGATGACACTTCTATACACAACGCCCAGCTAGTAAAATTAGTAAACATGCCCCGATGTACGCACATAATACACGCCCAGTTGTACTTTTACTTTTCAACACGCCCAGTTGTACTTTTGCAAGCCTCATTTGCATAAATACGAAAATGGTCATAACTTGGCCAAAAATGCTCGTTTTTTAAAAATAAAAACGTTACTGTAATCTACATTGCAGCGCCTATCTGCTGCAATAGCAGATAGGGGCTGCAAAATCTGGTGACAGAGCCTCTTTAAGGAAGCGCCCATAGGCTTCTATGGGAGAGTCTGTGCCGTAATTACGGACAAGAATAGGACAGGTTCTATAATTTTTTCAGCATGAACACCCATCAGTAAAAATACTGAAAGGTGTCCGTGGCCAATAGAAATGGATGAGTCCATAATTACGGACCGTGATTACGGTCTGTAATTACAGATGAAATATATGGTCGTGTGCATGGGGCCTCAGTAATGTGTATCCAGGGACATAACTAGGAAAGACTGGGCCCCATAGCAAACTTTGACTTGGCCCCCCCTCCCCTGAGTGCCACTCACAGGCCCCCCCCCCCACTTGTAAATAGTGCCCCCTGTAGATTGTGACAAACAGCCCCCACTGTAGACAGTGCTATACATCACCCTGGAGATAGTGCCTCCTCCCCATTGTTAACAGTGCCATACAGCAACCTCTGGTAGATAGTTCCCCCTTGTAGACAGTGCCCCCACCTCCCGCTTGTAGATAGTGCCATATAGCCCCCTGTAGATAGTGCCAGACAGTCCTTCCTGTAGATAGCGCCCCCATCTCCCCCTTGTAGATAATACCATACAGCCTCCCCTGTAGATAGCAAACCCCCTTGCAGATAGTGCCATACAGCCCCGTCAAACAAATACAACAAAAAAAACATTATACTCACCTAGGCCCCGTTCCCGTGACGATCGGAGCTGTTCCAAAGACTCAACGGCGACGGAATCTTTGCGTAGGCTGACGTGGTCCAGAGACATCATCACGCCAGCCTGCGCAAGGATCCTGACACTGCGCCTGATAGGCTGCAGGTTGAACGTGGCGTGTAGCTTAGTAAATGGCTAAGTTGCCTCCAACTTCTATGATTTGAACCTCTAGAAATCCTGCCATATTACATTATAGTGATCTGAAACCCACGAAAATAATATTTGGGAACGAGCGTTCATATGAACGCTTGTTTGCCCAATCATTGGCCTGTGTAAAAGGGCCTTAGAAAGTTCTTAAGGTGTTGTCCTAACACAGACAACTCCTTTGAACCCCTACCAGTACCACGACATCATAGCATGTCGTGGTGCGGGGGGTGATGTTTGAAGCGGGTTCACCTGCTGAGCCCGCTCCGTATGCTGCAGGTGTCAGCTGTGTATTACAGTTGACACCCGGGACTAATGGCAAGGAACAGCGATCGTGCTGTTCCTGGCAGTTTAACCCCTTAGATGCTGCGATCAATCATGATCGCAGCATCAAAGACATCAGAAAGTGGGGGGGGGGGGGCGCCTCCCTCCGGCAGCTCATCGGCCTCCCTGCGACGTGATAGGGGGTGCTGATGGTTGTCATGACAGCACAGGGGCCTAAAGAAGGCCCCCACGACTGCCTTTCTTCATCTCCTGTTAAGCCCCTGGGGAGACTAATAAAATGTGTAAAAAAAAAGTTTAATAAAGTTTTTAATAGTGTAAATATATATATATATATATATATATATATATATATATACACACTACCGTTCAAAAGTTTAGGGTCACTTAGAAATGTCCTTATTTTTTAAAGAAAAGCACAGTTTTTTTCAATGAAGATAACATGAAATTAATCAGAAATACACTCTATACATTGTTAATGTAGTAAATTACTATTCTGGCTGCAAACGTCTGGTTTTTAATGCAATATCTACATAGGTGTATAGAGGCCCATTTCTAGCAACCATCACTCCAGTGTTCTAATGGTACATTGTGTTTGCTAACTGTGTTAGAAGGCTAATGGATGATTAGAAAACACTTGAAAACCCTTGTGCAATTATGTTAGCACCACTGTAAACAGTTTTGCTGTTTAGAGGAGCTATAAAACTAACCTTCCTTTGAGCTAGTTGAGAATCTGGAGCATTACATTTGTGGGTTCGATTAAACTCTCAAAATGGCTAGAAAAAGAGAGCTTTCATGTGAAACGCGACAGTCTATTCTTGTTCTTAGAAATGAAGGCTATTCCATGAGAGAAATTACCAAGAAACTGAAGATTTACTACAACTGTGTGTACTACTCCCTTCAGAGGACAGTACAAACAGGCTCTAACCAGAGTAGAAAGAGAAGTGGGAGGCCCCGCTGCACAACTGAGCAACAAGACAAGTACATTAGAGTCTCTAGTTTGAGAAATAGATGCCTCACAGGTCCTCAACTGGCAGCTTCATTAAAGAGTACCCGCAAAACGCCAGTGTCAACGTCTACAGTGAAGAGGCGACTCCGGGATGCTGGCCTTCAGGGCAGAGTGGCAAAGAAAAAGCCATATCTGAGACTGGCTAATAAAAGGAAAAAATTAATATGGGCAAAAGCACACAGACATTGGACAGAGGAAGATTGGAAAAAAGTGTTATGGGCAGACGAATCGAAGTTTGAGGTGTTTGGATCACACAGAAGAACATTTGTGAGACGCAGAACAACTGAAAAGATGCTGGAAGAGTGCCTGACACCATCTGTCAAGCATGGTGGACGTAATGTGATGGTCTGGGGTTGCTTTGGTGCTGGTAAAGTGGGAGATTTGTACAAGCTAAAAGGGATTTTGAATAAGGAAGGCTATCACTCCATTTTGCAACGCCATGCCATACCCTGTGGACAGCGCTTGATTGGAGCCAATTTCATCCTACAACAGGACAATGACCCAAAGCACACTTCCAAATTATGCAAGTACTATTTAGGGAAGAAGCAGGCATCTGGTATTCTATCTGTAATGGAGTGGCCAGCGCAGTCACCAGATCTCAACCCCATAGAGCTGTTGTTGGAGCAGCTTGACCGTATGCTACGCAAGAAGTGCCCATCAAGCCAATCCAACTTGTGGGAGTGGCTTCTGGAAGCATGGGGTGAAATTTCTCCAGATTACCTCAGCAAATTAACAGCTAGAATGCCAAAGGTCTGCAATGCTGTAATTGCTGCAAATGGAACATTCTTTGACGAAAGCAAAGTTTGAAGGAGAAAATTATTATTTCAAATAAAAATCATTATTTCTAACCTTGTCAATGTCTTGACTATATTTTCTAGTCATTTTGCAACTCATTTGATAAATATAAGTGTGAGTTTTCATGGAAAACTCAAAATTGTCTGGGTGACCCCAAACTTTTGAACGGTAGTGTATATATATATTAAAAGTAAAAAAAAGTTTAAATTTTTCCTCTAAAATAGTTTAAAAAATAAACAAAACTGATATCGTCACGTTTGTAAAAGTCTGAACTATTACAATATACCATTATTCATTTAAATAAAAAGTGATCAAAAAGTCTCATGTAGCCCAAAATGCTACCAATAGAAACTACAGCTTACAAAAAATAAGCCCCCCAACCGCTCAATCGACAGAAAAATGAAAAAGTTATGGCTCTCAGAATGTGGCAACAAACTAATTTTATTTTTAACAATTAGTTTCTTCCTTGTAAAAGTAGGAATTCATAAAAAAAATAATTTAAGATTGGTATCGTATTGACCGGTAGAATGAAGTTAACTTGCCATTTTTAACGTATGGTGAAAACCGTAATAACGAAACCCCGCAAAAGTTTGAGAAATCACAGTTTTTTTCCTATTCCACATAACAATTAATTTTTTCCAGTTTCCCAATACATTATATGGTACAATAAATGGTTCCATGAAATCTACAACTCGTCCCACAAAAAACAAGCCTTCATATGGCTTTATTGACGGAAAAATAAAAAAGTTTTAGGAAGGTGGGGAGTAAAAATGACAACGAAAATCACAAAAAAATGGCTGCGACGGGAAAGAGTTTTAGGGTATGTTCACACGATCTCTTTTCAGACGTAATGGAGGCGTTTTACGCCTCGAATTACGCCTGAAAAGACGGCTCCAATACGTCGGCAAACATCTGCCCATTGCTTGCAATGGGTCTTACGATGTTCTGTGCAGACGAGCTGTCATTTTATGCGTCACTGTCAAAATACGGCGTGTAAAATGACGGCTCGTCAAAAGAAGTGCAGGACACTTCTTGGGACGTTTTTGGAGCCGATTTCTCATAGACTCTAATGAAAACAGCTCCAAAAACGGTAGTAAAAAACCCAGCGAAAACGCTGCGAAAAACGCAGCGAGAAACGCGAGTTGCTCAAAAAAGTCTGAAAATCAGGAGCTGTTTTCCCTTGAAAACCGCTAAGTATTTTCAGAAGTTTTTGAGTTTGCGTGTGAACATACCCTCAATGTGAGCGCTGATGCGTCAATCAGCTGATTTTGCCTGGGGAAGTTGCCGTTAGCAGTTCACTTCCCATAAAGCAGCTGCTACAGGGGAAATGTAGTATTACATGCAGTCATTCAAAAGAATGGCCATTCATGTAATATATATGCAGACCGGCGACTTTCTGCTATGGCTCATAAAAAGCATCCTTAATAGGACTTTTGAAAAGTCTAGATGAGTCAACCACTTTAAGCAAAAGTAGGGACATGAATTCATTAAAAAGCTTCATCACTGTTCTTGCACATCAATTACCTTAAATACAGTGAATATAAAAAGATATGCATGTCATACAAACATTTAAAGAACTAAAGTATCAAGATTTTTTATGTACATAAATAGAAAAATTACCCATAACGGTCGTGTACATGAGGGGTAAGTGTAAGGAACCATACCTTTCATCTAACCAATTTTCATGAAACCAATATTTTCTGAATATTAGAGTTGTTGATAGACCTGGACATCCCACGCCTTGGACCTGTATGTCAGGCTAAAATCTCCAGATTCGGAAAGAACCGATCCAATATAATCCAATGGGCTCACAGCAGCTCTGATGTAGCGCTGGAACCTGGAGGAATGTAAGTTGTCTCTAGATTTTCAAGGACAAAACTCCAAAGAATCAAAGGGGACTGTACACAGGGACCCCACAGATAGATCATAATACAACTGGTCACAGGCCATTGGCCCAGCATCAAAGCTTTTCTGCTTAGTTGCCCTCTTAGTTATGTAGGCCACTGCAATGCATGTATTTTACAAGCCAACCTTAAAGGGGTGTATCCCAGAATTGACAATTATCACCTATCCACAGGATGCATGATAGTTGTCTGATCCCAGGGGGCCACACTACTGGGAACCCCACCGATCACAAGAGCGGGGGTCCAGAAACCACCGGTCCCTCCTCACTGCTCGACCGCGTGAGCCGCTTGACCGTGAGGAGGACATTGAATGGAGCGGAGGTTTAGCATGCGCACTGCAGCTCCATTCAAATTCTTAATGTCTCCATAGACATTGAATAGAGCGGCTGGCACATGCTCGACCGCCGCTCCATTCAAGCTCCTCCTCACTGCGGGGGTGCATTTTCATTTGGACTAGGAGAACAAATATAGTAAGTGTATTAGGAAAACCTACTGAAGACATAAATATTGTACTTCAAAATCGGGACTGTGGTCACAGAGATTGAGTAACATTGCTCAGAGTGAAAGTTAGGGAATACGCATGAAACTTGTAAGAAAAAGTTTGAACCAGAAACCAAAACATCCCCCATAACCATTTGAAGGACGGGACTAAGGAATGTATTTCTAGAGGTAACAATAACTGCAAATCTTGTGACATATCTGAGTAAATGCACTTTGGAAATGGTACACCGGTAATATAGAAAAAAAAAATCTAAAAATCTGGATCTCTGTCAAACTGAATTTAGTTAATTTAAGAATTTGGGGAAAGTAAGGATGTTGGCACGTTTGAAACCATGATTTAACTTCCTTCACTGACATGTACTGTGGAGCTTACTATGCGGGGGTTGCCATTTTATGGTGGGTCACATGACTGGACTGCATTCCACAGTCTAAGGTATGGCTTACAATGCACGCTTTGTAGTTTTTCAGACACAGGACATTAATGCTTACAGTGCCATTTACATAAGCAGCCTGTCACCTAATATTCTAGTAAAAAAAACGGAGGAGATCGGTATGTGGTAGTACTTGGTACCGAGGATTTGATATAAATATGAACTTAAGGGGAAAACAATTAACTTGAATTGTTGCTATTTTGAAGTTCGTGTTTGACTTTTTTATTTTTTGTTAATTTACTTTAGGTTTTCAAAAGTCAAAAGACTTACAGCTGTCCTTGCCCCATGTAGTAATGTGCATATAGGTATTTGTGCTCCTAAACTGACCCCATCTACTACTTTGTAAACTCTTCTGCTGTTATAATAGAAAAGCATTGTGTATAATAATAATAATAATAATAATAATAATAATGATGATTAACCCCTTAATGACCGCCGATTAGCCTTTTCACGGCAGTCATTAATGGACTTTATTCTACAGCGCCGCTATTCCACGGCGCTGCATTAGAATAAAGTAAACAGAGCAGGGAGCTGTCAAATCTCCCTGCTCTCAGCTGCTAGAGGCAGCTGAGGGCTGGGGGCGTCCCTGCTCTGCCGGGTGAGATCGATATTAGTATCGATCTCACCCGTTTAACCCTTCAGATGCGGTGCACAATAGCGTGCACCGCATCTGAGTGGTTTTGGAGAGAGGGAGGGAGCTCCCTCTCTCATCCCACCGACACCCGGCGATAAAATCGCCGAGTGTCTGTGTCTTCTATGGCAGCCGGGGGTCTAATAAAGGCCCCCAGGTCTGCCTGGAGCGAATGCCTGCTAGATCATGCCGCTGGCATGACCTAGCAGATGCCTGTCCGTTTTAAACGGACAGGCAGTAATACACTGAAATACAAAAGTATTGCAGTGTATTATAATAGCGATTGGAGGATAGTGAAGTCCCCTAGTGGGACTAGTATAAAAGTTAAAAAAAGTTTAATAAAGTTAATTTTAAAAAAAAGTGAAAAAAAATAAAATGAAAAACCCACTTTTTCCCCTTACAAAATGCTTTACTATTAAAAAAAACTACAATAAAGCAAAAAAGTTACACATATTTGGTATTGCCGCGTCCGTAACAACCCCGACTATAAAGCTGTTACATTATTTAACCCGCACCATGAACCATGAACGCCGTAAAGAATAAAATAAAAAACAATGGAAAAATTGCTGTTTTCTGTTAATCCTGACTTTAAAAAAATGTGATAAAAAGTGATCAAAAAGTCGCTACTCTCAAATGGTACCAATAAAAACTGCAAGTCGTCCCGCAAAAAACAAGACCTTATACAGCTATGTCGACGCAAAAATAAAAAAGTTATAGCTCTTCGAATGTGACAATGGAAAAATGGAAAAAATGGCTTGGACATTAGGGCCCAGAATGCAAGCAGGGGGAAGGGGTTAAATGCTATGTACACCTATGAATGCTTTTTTTTTTTTAATTATTAAATCAATGTATTTTTTTTACTCTAAGCACTTTAATTGATTGTTCTTAAGAAAATGTTTTACTTTTGAAGATAATGCTTCTGTGTATCCTGTATACATAGAAACCGTATCGTTCTCTCAAAAGGCGCAAAAGTCACAATTTTACATTTTGGACATTTTATGTGGCTTGAAAAAATGGGACGGGGTAACCACAGTCCCAACAAAACCTTGCGTAAGTTACAGCGGAAATATACGCCAGATCCTAGCTGCCGTTGATTTCACTCTATGGGGTGTAATAAGGTAGAGGCCCGTGTCGGGCTACCCGTACCTTGCCCCCCCAATCAGCTCCCTTCCCCATCAGAAAAATGTATGCTGACCTCATTGCTGCACTTTACTTCACCCTCCTGGGTCCCTTCAGGCTCTCCGAGCATGTTGCGGGTCACACAATGTACTGACGTCGAGCAGCATCAGAATGTTGTATGTGAGGAAGCACTCAGGAGTGCCTGCTTGGTGTCAAAAGCTTGTATGATCTGTGGCCTGCAGTGAGAGGCTGAGGGGACCCGGATCTGCCTCATTGTGTGGCAATTATATATGACATTGGCGGGAGTCCGACTCCAGGCACCCTCACCAATAAGCTGACTAAAGGGGCTGCGCCGCTCTGGCCAGTTGCTGCGCCCCCTTCATTGTTTACCCGGCACAGTGCCATAAATTTGGTTTTGCAGCTAAGTACATTTCAATTGATGCAGAACTGACCGGGCAAAGCCTCTTCAGTCAGCTGATGAGTAGGGGTGCCGGAAGTCGGACCACCATTGATCTGATATTGATGGCCTATCCTAAGGGTGGATGGAAAAACCCTTGAAGTTTCATTATTTCCATCTGCAGATCATTTTACCTGGACCTGGTCATCACTGTAGAAAAATGTATATAAAATTTCCTAGTAACAAAAAAAATTCTGTTTAGTGAAATCTAATGTCAGTTTCTGGAAATAAGGTGAAAGCCAATATGCCCTCTATTAGGGAATTTTTGCTCATGATGGATTTGTTGCAGAAATTTCCGCAACTAAAAATCCAAAATCCTTTGCATACATGTGAATGGGGATGTTTCTGCAGCATGTGCATGCATTTCTGCAAGCCCGATTCACATGAATGAGACAGCAATTTCTGCAAAAAATCTACTACATGTAAATATACCCTTACAACTACAAGAGCTGCTACCTAGCTTTTCTATACTTCTTAATTTCTCAACTTCCAAATTTTATATTTACTGGTAATTGTTTCCTGATTTAGACGGAAATGTTTTTTACATTCATGCATTTATTTGTCATGTGAAAATTGGCACAAGAAATTATTTATGACTTTCATACGATGTGCTACGCACTATACGTACCTATTGAGCAGAAAGATCTAATTAAATAAAATACAGAATTCAGGAAGCAGCTGGTAAACCAGTTAAACATAATTACATAAGGTTATTATTGGCCTGCTTTATAAAATATTGTACATCTAAAGTATTTATGTATTAATTGTTACTTTTTTTTTTTTTAGTTCAGCAGAGCTTATGAGCTATATGTCTAGTTACAAACACACAACTGCATTCGTCCTATTTCCACATTTACAGAGGCTTTCATGAAACACAACATTAATTCCTAAAATATTTTTAGATAGGGGTTGGACAAGGACTTTTAGGATCCAAGGCAAACATGCCAAAACGTGCCACCCCCATAAAAGTGCCACCACAACAGTGATAGCTACAGTCCCTCCCATGAGTACCAGCCACAGTGCCTCACATGAGTTCAGGCCACAGTGCACTTATTAGTGTGATCTATAATGACCCCATGAATGCCACAATGCCCATGAATGGCAGCCACATTACTTCAACTAATACCAGCCACAATGCCCACCATGAATAACAGCCATAGTGCCCCCCCATCGGTTTCATGTCTCAGTGCACCCATCAGTAGTAGCCACACTGTCCCCATTAGTGCCAGTAACAATGCCCCCACAGTACTAACAACTGAACCTCCCCAAGCGTAGGAGACACAGTGCCCCTATGCACCAATACAAGGTAAGGTGCACGATGTGAATGCACTTTTCTTGGCCACGCGGCTCTAATGCTCCCCCCATTCAGGGAAAATCTGTGACAACAGCTGCTTTTAGTGGGCGCTCTGCCTGATCATAGAGACAACTCTGCAGCTGCTAGATCACAGAGGCACAATCCTCTCTATCCCCCTGCCCTGAACTGTATGTTCTGTATGATGAACCCCTTTAGTACCCTAGGCCCCCAAAGATTTATCCTAAACAACTATGAATGTTGATATTAGCCTCATCAGCACCCTATGTATTACTCTAGACTACCAGGAATGTTGGCATTACCCTCTTCACTGCCAAAGACCTACAGGCGTTTTACCATCCACCTTTAACTATCTTATAACACAGGGAAAATAACCATCACCCCTTCATCCTCATAGACTAACAAGGAGGCAAAAATGTATCTTGTCAGCAGGCCCCAAAATTCAATGGGCTGCTCTGGTTTATCTAAACGCTGTATGCAATATTTATGCACACTGTATAAATATACCTGTTTGGCAATGTATATTTGTATGATGTATGCTAAATATTTGGGCACTATGGGGCAGACTTTTTTTTCCAACTGTAAATTTATCGAAAATAATTTTTCAGTTACAATAAAAAACAAAAAAGAAAGAGAAGCAATCAATATGTTGCAATAAGAACCACGAACAAGGTAGTAAGGAAATCATAGCAGTATATTATTTCCAGCAACACATCAAAGCAAGTTAAGCATATCTACGGCATATAAACAGTAATAATATACCAGGTAGAAAATGTCAGTTCATGCGATTCTGTAACAGGCATTAAAACAAAAACATTGAAGACGCCCACAACAAGACAGGTAGTACAATAGGGACAGTCGTATCAGTCAGAGTAAGGCTAGGGGTCAAATGTCACCATCTACAGATGACGTGATAGAAAACACATCCCATGGGTGCCACACTTTTGAGAAATCCTCTAGGTGATCAAAAATAGGGGCAAATTTACTATTCAAAATGAGCAAGAATTCTATCATACATGCTGAGCGCCACATTTTTTAACTGTTTTAGACACTTTTTTTGACACGTTTGAGAAGGAAGTGTGGTCTAGCAGAAAGTGAGCGTGGCCTAAAATGTGACACTGTGTGCCAAAATGGCACCAAAATTTTGGCACAAAAAACTGTCTTGAACTAAGCCAACCAATAGGTGGTATAAGAAAGAGAAAAGTGTCTAGCATGTCTAGCTAGATGCACTAAGTAGCACCACTATGATCAATTTGGCATATTTTTTGACTTTCTTGTTTAAGTTTTCACTGGCTAAAACGTAGACAGTATTAGTAAATCTGCCCCATTATGTGGTTTATCTGGTGCCCAGGTCCCTAACTGCCCCACTCAGTCGCTTCAAAGGCTTAGAGAAGATTGATTACGAGGATAAAAGAAAAAAATTCCTGTCAAGAAAACTGCATAACATTATCTGAAATTTTTGCTGCACATTTTGAGTGATACATTTTCCACTTCTTTCCGGCATTACTGCACTTTTACCTGTAACTGAACAAATAAAAGCACAGGCTTAGTAGGAGCAGGTGATACACACAGCAGCGTGTTAGCCTATGCATCGCCCATTCTAGACCTGTACGAAAAGGATGTGTTTAAAAAAAAAGTTCACATTTTTACATTGATACCAAGTAAACAAAACTGTGTCCAGAAAATACAAAAATATTCTACAAATTTTTGCCTGTTTATTATTAAATAAAAGATATAGAACTCTAGTTCTAAACTGTAGATGATTGCACTAAATCATATTGCAATTCTCATGTAGGGATTTTTTGATTTTCTGCAATAAAATGAAGTTATGGAATACATCAAAGATTTGCTTTCACATAATGAATATAATATTAACTATATATATATATATATATATATATATATATATATATATATATATATAATATTCTTTTAAGCATTGCGTCTATAATGATGGGTCATTTGAAGGGTCGATTCACAATTGCATTTTTGCATTTTGTCCTCCTATTGTATCCTTCCCTATAGAAAACTTTTTTAATGTTTCAAATATCTTATCTTGCTACTTTATTCATTCCTGTAAAATGGATACGTATTAACATTACAGTCAATGGAATAACAGATATAATGTATCGTCATATTTTTTAATCATATCTTCACTGATCGTTACATAAAAATAAAAAAATAGGATATATCAAACACTTTAACATGTGTGAATGAAGGCAAAATAATTTTTGCTAGATCCAGCAGTCCATTTTCCTATGCATTATCATTCATAAGACTGCACACAGCACACGTGACAGATATACATGGATGCTGCCTACAACTCTCACACACGTCCTCTCACCTCATGTCCTCTAGCACAGCATTTCCTCCATCAGACAGCATGTTAACCCCCAGCCAACAAGGAGAGCTATTTCTAACAAAAGAGAGTAGTCTGTACTTACAGAGCAGCAGCCAGTGAGTGCTCGTTTTTCCTCCCTGGGGTAGGGGCTGGGAGGAAGTCACACATCCAGTGGCAGAGAGCAGTGCTCTTAGGCAGCTGCACAGCTGGAGTAGTGACAATGCAGGATTCCAGCACTACATCCAGATTGTGTGGAAACAGTCTCCCTTCACAGCATAGTGAAACCCCTTCATATCATTTTACCATATAAGGAGACGAACGCATCCCACTCTCGCACTCTTTTACTCTGCAGCTGGCATCCAACACTTACTTTTTTCCAGAGGTTGTGGCTTTTTTCATTTTACAGATAAATGTCTTTGTTGGAATGTTTTCTGCGATGAAACCGACTCTTTTCCCTTTTAACCTACTTCATCAAATAACTCACAATTAAATATCCCATCAAACGCAGAACAGATCGTTCATCCAGGATCCACATTAGCCGCCAAGTCAGCAGCCGGACCCACGAGTACCTGTCAGTCATACGTCTATAATAATGACAGTAATACGGAAAAAAAATTAGCCATGAATGTTTTAAAGTATGTGCAATCTAGATTCGTTTTGACTGAATTAATAGCGTAGTCGACTACGCTATTGATTCCGTCAAAACGACGGAACCCCTGCACAACTGAGACAAATGGAAACCATTGACACCAGATCCGTCACTATTGAAACCTTTGGTTTTAGTTTGTGTCAGTCAGGGTCCCGTTCCGACGGAAAGCTCAGACGGAACGGGACCCTAGCGCAGATGTGAACAAAGCCTTACTTTGACATAATTATCGTCACACTTTTGGAGGCACAAACCTGTGCTACAATCTCCCTCGTCTGACATCAGTCACATTTTGTCGCAGACGGAACAAGTATTGGCAACACCATAATGATAAAGAATGTGTAGTACAAAGACACTATTGATACATGAGCCCCATTGCTTTTAGGTAGGATAAAGCCAGAGGTAATTACTGAACAAACATCTGGATAGCTCTCTCCGAAACACTCTATTCCCGGCCAATGTCACTGTGACCCCGCATTTTATCATGGGCAGTGGAGTTAGGGTGGAACTCTGTGATTCTAATGAAGTAACACAATGTTACACAGTTCTGATACTTTACTCTTGCCGGAAGCCCTGTCAAGACCTTAGAGTGTGAGACCATTCAGGTGAAGTTATGTTTAAGGTTACAGGTCAGGGCATTAGTGGTAAAAGTGATGGTTGATCTCATGAACACAAAATGGTTGTATTGACAAGGGTTGGGATATTATGTATTTTTACAGTAGTTGGATTTTATTAAATTATAAAATTAAAATTTGTTAGAAGTGCCCCTCAATGATAAAGTGATCACAGAGTGCCCCCCTGCTGGGACCCTTAGTGTTTAGATGTAATCTGTGAGAGAAACTGACAAGTGTTCAATTCCCCTGTAGCGCCACCACAGTGGAAATTAAGCATTGCAAAGTTTATATTGAAATAGATGAACTGTCAATATAACGCGCAGATGTGACGAGTCCCCCACAGCGAGAGATGCACTTTGCAGCCGATATCCTCTTTGGCTAATAGAGAATCCTGAGAGGTGGACCCCCGCTCATTATTCTGTAATAAGGTATGCGAAAATTTTCTAAACCAAACAAGTCCTATTAAAAAGATTGAGACACAAATGAGAAATAAAGAAGGGAATTTATGACACACTCTACCCCAGTGTTCGGACGTAGAAAAGTCACAATTTGTGCAAAACATCTTGGAGACTTTTCTATTTCTACGCCGCTCATGGTACATTTAAAACTGGGCAGGGCTTAGTGGAAAAGGCGCGGCTACCCCCGATTCAACAAATTTGCTATAGTTTACACGTAGTCCTCTTAATAAATTGGGTGCAACTAACTTCAGTGCTTTTTAGATTAAGACTGGCGAATTAACCCCAACATTTACAACAAAATTCTAAGGATGTAAAGACTATTTGTGTAGTAATTGTTTAGACTGCATAACTTCTATAATTCCACAGTTATAAAAGAAATATGCCTTGCAGGTTTAAACAGTACCGTGCAACAACAAAGGAATATTTTAGTGCATATGGGGAGATAATTTATTAAACATGTTAGTTTTCCTCAGTTCAGAGAATCCATGTTTGCTTTCACTTAGAAGAAAAAGCTGTTTCTCTAGTTATAAACAAAACAGCTAAAGAACATATTCAACTAAAGTAGAAAAAAAAATCCCCAGAAAATATAACTGGTTTGCCTTTATCTATCGAGCAGTTAACATTTTTAGTTTTTACTCAGAGAGCTGGATGACAACCCAGTCATCCATCTTTCCCCTAAGCCTGAACTACAATTATGTAGTGTTACGGGAATTGAAGGGCTTGTCCACACGTAACGGATTTGCTGCAGAATATTTCTGTATTATTTCCGCATAAACTAGCAGACAATCCGCACCATTTCATGCGTTTTTTACTGCGAAAAATAGTGCGGATTTTGCGTCGTTTTTTTTCAAGGCTGTTTGATAGTAATATTTCTTCAGCAAAACGCAGGAAATCAGTCCACATTCCGCAGCAGTAATTGACATGCTGCGGAACTAAAATTACGCACCACAGGTGAATTTCTGGACTGAATTTTTCCGCAGCATGTGGATGACATTTTTTCAATCACACCCGCTTTGCTGTATTTCCAGACAGAAAATACACAGCAAATCCGTTACGTGTGGACAAGCCCTAACATTGACTTTCATACTATGTAACAAACCCTTCAAGACATTTTAAACTGGCAGAAACTTTGCCAAAAACAGTGACATTTAAATACATTTGGTGTGTCCTGCTAGACATGTTAGACTCTTTTCTCCTCCATACGCCAGCTCTTTGATGGTGTATTATATACCAACATATTTCACCCAAAAAATGTTGTACGCTGTTGCTAAATCTGGTGCATTTTACCACTCTTCTTCCATGCCCCCTTTTCTAGACACTTTTCAAAACTGTCTAAAACACATAATAAATTTGGTGCAGCATACGTATGCCGATTTTTGGGTGCACTTTGAGACAGATTTCTGGTGCATTTTGCTTTGTAAATCTCCCCCACTATGTTATAGTCTGAAATTAGAGTAATATGCAAATGTTAGAAATTGACACAAAGATGAACAGAGCCTATGATTTTATGCTATGTTTAGAATATTTTACTTCATTTCATATAGTAAATCATCTCTGTGTATGAAATATATGTTTAATTACACTCCAAAGAGTATTGTTCTAGGAAAGACCATTCACATTTCCTACAGTTTGGGACTCTTTCTCAGGATCCAGGTATCGGTACATTCAAAGCATGCAAACTACACACAATACCACATTTACAACTTCACTTAAATTGTGAATAAGGATCGTTTTAGGGTTTGGATTATGACCCAGATTTAAGGTTTAAATCTTCTCATCATGCAGTGAACAAGATAAGGGGATTTCACTGTCTGTGGTTTAGTTAAAAACACTTCTTTTGACTGCTAATTTCTTGATAGGATCCATCCATTTTTTTTGGTCCAGCAGAAAAAAATATATGTAATGGAACACAGACCTCAGATAGGATTGAATATAATTTGTTTAGAACTGCCTATGAACTTATATTATAATATTACTGCCTAAAGTTCAATATTTTTCAGAACAAAGATGTATTTGAATATTTTAGAACCTAAAACTATGGAGGAGATTTTTCAATGTTGTCATAGGATGCATCAATTTTAGGATACGGTGTAAACGGCACAAATTGCACTGAATTTTTCAAAATGGCATGATAAATTTGGTGCACCCGGCTAGATACTGAAGATGGTTTTTTTCACGACACATCATAGCTGGCACACAAGTACCACAGTATCTCATGTCGATAAAAATGGCACACAGCTTTAATAAATTTGGTGCAATTTACCAGGCTCTTGGAAAAATCCCTTTTTCTAGTCAGTTTTAAATTAACTCATAATAAATTTGGTACATGTAAGCCATTTTTCATGTAAACCTCCCCCTATAAATTTTAAATGAGATAGTACTGCAAGAACATCTGACAACACTTACCCGTTATGTATTGAGTTCTGTATCTCAGATACAGGAGTGAGGAAGAGAGGTGATTACCCTAGACAATGGCATTGCTGACTAATATGAAATGTGTCTGCCTGTTGAGCTATTAATACTGTATCCTCAGTCTAAAGATATGAACTGCAACCCCATAATATCCAGGATCCTTTTAGGGCATCAAAGTCAAACAAGTGCAAGATTCCTGAAAGGATGCAACACAAGAAAACCCTAGCTGCATTCAGAGCTTTAAATGTATACTAATCATATATACATATTTAAACACATGGTAAGATATACGTCTAGAACAGGGGTCTTAAACTCGGCCGGGTAAGTGGGCCGCATATAGAAAAAATGGGAAGTGGTCGGGCCGCATTACTTTCAAATTTGATACAATACAAAATTATTGTTAATCAATTAGTTATTGGAACTACTAGAACACTATATTACTAGAATAATAATACTACATTACTATAATAATAGCGCTAGGTTTAAAATTTGAGATATTTCTCCACGTGCTTATTTCAACAATCCAGCTTTCCAGTTTAAGTGTCGCTAAATGCAGTCCGGCGGCTCAGTTAGCACACATGTCAAGATTGGGCAGCCCCTTTTTAGATAGTGCCGCAGTGCCCTCGGTGGATGCTGCCGCAGTGCCCTCGGTGGATGCTGCCGCAGTGCCCTCGGTGGATGCTGCCGCAGTGCCCTGTGTGGATGCTGCCGCAGTGCCCTGTGGATGCTGCCTCAGTGCCCTCTGTGGATGCTGCCGCAGTGCCCTCTGTGGATGCTGCCGCAGTGCCCTCTGTAGATGCTGCCGCAGTGCCCTCTGGATGCTGCCGCAGTGCCCTCTGTGGATGCTGCAGCAGTGCCCTCTGTGGATGCTGCAGTGCCCTCTGTGGATGCTGCCGCAGTGCCCTCTGTAGATAAGGCCACAGTGCCCTCTGTAGATAAGGCCACAGTGCCCTCTGTAGATAAGGCCACAGTGCCCTCTGTAGATATGGCCACAGTGCCCTCTGTAGATAAGGCCACAGTGCCCTCTGTAGATAAGGCCACAGTGCCCTCTGTAGATAATGCAACACACCCCTAAATAATGCCAGTGTCCTCTTCAGATACTGCCACACACCCACTTGTAGATAATGCCACAGTGACCTCTGTAGAGGCTGCCACAGTGCCCTCTGTAGAGGCTGCCACAGTGCCCTCTGTAGAGGCTGCCACAGTGCCCTCTGTAGAGGCTGCCACAGTGCCCTCTGTAGAGGCTGCCACAGTGCCCTCTGTACATTCTGCCACAGTGCCCTCTGTACATTCTGCCACAGTGATGTCAGGGGCTTGCCCAGAGCTGGAGTCCCGGAGCAGAGCCGCTTCTGGCACTCTGCCTGGGATTCCAGCTCTGCTCTTGACATCACTGTCCATATATGGACAGAGATGTCAGGGGCAACCCCAGAGCTGGAGTCCCGGAGCAGAGCCGATACTAGCGCTCTGCCCGGGACTCCGCTCTGGGGAAGCCCCTGACATCATTGTCGATGTATGGACAGCGATGTAAGGGAATTCCGCAGCGTCCCGGAGCAGAGCCTATACTAGCACTCTGCCCGGGACTCCGCCCTGGGGAAACCCCAGACATCGCTGTTCATATGTGGACAGCGATGTCAGGGAATACCACAGAGTCCCGGAGCAGAGCCGACACCAGCGCTCTGCCCGGGACTCCGGCTCTGGGGAAGCCCCAGACATCGCTGTTCATATGTGGACAGCGATGTCAGGGAATTCCACAGAGTCCAGGAGCAGAGCCGACACCAGCGCTCTGCTCCGCTCTGGGCAAGACCCTGACACACTGTCCATATATGGGCAGCGATGTCAGGGAATTCCACAGAGTCCCGGAGCAGAGCCTGTACTAGCGCTCTGCCCGGGACTCCGGCTCTGGGGAAGCCCCAGACATCGCTGTTCATATGTGGACAGTGATGTCAGGGAATTCCACAGAGTCCAGGATCAGAGCCGACACCAGCGCTCTGCTCCGCTCTGGGCAAGACCCTGACACACTGTCCATATATGGGCAGCGATGTCAGGGAATTCCACAGAGTCCCGGAGCAGAGCCTGTACTAGCGCTCTGCCCAGTACTCCGGCTCTGGGGAAGCCCCAGACATCGCTGTTCATATGTGGACAGCGATGTCAGGGAATTCCAGAGTCTCGGAGCAGAGCCGATACTAGCGGCTCTGTGTCCCGCGGGCCGCAGATGACAGCCCCAGGGGCCGCATGCGGGCCGCGTGCTTGAGACCCCTGGTCTAGAACATTCCTTACAATTAACAGCAAGCGCTAGCTAGCATTCTTAGATCTTTTAGTATCTTTTTTATTTTAAAAAATGTTCTTATGGACCAATAATCGAAAACAAATTTTCACGTATTTTTCACAAGTTTATTACCCCAATAATTTTACTTGTTACAGTTACTGAACAGGAAATCTATTAAGAATGAAAATATTTCATCCAGAATGCCCATGGTACACTACTATCTTTAAAAAGTTTTGCAATGGACTTCAGTTTTACAAGGGTCTGCATGATATCTCACTAAAGATTTTTTTTGTTGGTCAGACTGATGTCTATCACAAAGAGGCCACAGTGTTAGTAAAGTACAGTGGCTGTCACCAGGGGCTGTGCAGGAACTGTAGCTCAGCCCTATTTCGTGCACAGCGCTGTGGCCCTTTTTTCTGAGGATTGGTGGCATTTTTAGCAGGTGGACCTCCACGATCCAAATTAAATGCCACCATTAACTATGATGGAAAACACTGTTTAACAATTGTGGAGTGGTTTAAAATAATGGTTTAGAATAGGTGATAAACCAGTATATTTGGCATGATGGTCGGCAATGGCTGAGACCATGGGTTAGCATCTGAGCAGGACAACATTTGCATGAAATTTCTATGTTCTTTAGGCACTAGGAATTCTAACCTTTCTCCCTTTCCCTCCATCCACTAGACACAAAATATTCTAATTTACCTCATACATCCTCACCCTTAAACACAGAGATTATAACATGCTCTTCTACTTCACCATGGTATAGAGAGTATAACCTACTGCTCTGTCTTCCAATGCAGTGGATACAGGGATTCTAACATACCCCATTGTACTACTCGTCATCTGGAAAACAGGGAACATAACCTACTCACCCCAATCCATTAGACGCTAGTGAATACAACCTACCGTCTTTTCTTGTAACACAGATCAGGAACTTTATACTATCTCCCAAGAAGATCACCACTGAAGTACCTCTTTTTCCCCACAAATAACAACACACATTTCAGGAACCCTCTCAGAACCATTATCAATTAATCCAAGTACACCCCAATCAACTAGCGCTAAACGTTCATTATACCACTGACAACCAGGTAGTGTGAGATCTCCATGTACTAATGAACACAAGAATGGAAATCTGTCTGTTGACTGACCACCATGTTATGGAAAACTACCTATACCACAGACCACATATAATTATGAGCTGAATATAATGACAGATCTCTATGGCTGACACTGGGGTAGCTATGTGACACTACTAATAACTTAGTATACAAAGTGTCACAGGATTTTATCTCAGTATATTAATATGGTTCCTTAAATATGTTTTTCCAATATGAATCCAGTCATATATATTATAAACCTTCGCTGAAAATAGTTACATAGAAACATAGTTGATAAGGTTGAAAGAAGACACAGGTCCATCAAGTCTAAACTATAATCCTACCGTTTTGATCCAGAGGAAGAAGAAAAACCCTATAAGGCAGTTGCCAATTGCCTCATATTAGGGGAAAAATTCCTCCCCATCTCCAAATCTGTCAATCAGAAATAATCCCTGGATTTACCTCCAATCTCCAGAATCTAGTTCCCATAATTTATATTTTTCAAGAAAGGTATCCAGGCTTATTCAACGAATCAACTATCCTGTGGCAGAGAGTTCCATAGTCTCACCGCTCTCACAGCAAAGTATCCCCGTCTGTGATGATGGTAAAACCTTTTTTCCTCCTGACATAGAGGATGCCCCTTGTCATTGTTACAGGCCTAGGTGTAAAAAATATCATTAGAAAGATCTCTGTACTGTCCAATTATTTATTTGTACATTGTAACTAGGTCGCCCTAGCCGTCGTTTTTTTTCTAAACTGAATAAGCCCAAGTTTGATCATCTTTCTTGGTACTGCAAACCACCTGTTCCCTTATTTACCTCAGTCACTCTCCTCTGCAACCACCTCTGCACAGGTGCCCAAAATTGATCCATGTGGAAGGCACTCTGAATCGATTTGGGTATGAATCCATCATTGCAGATCACGTCCCCCCATACATTCTGTTTTTCTTCCCTGGGGCAGATGGAATCTTCCAGCAAGACAATACAACATGTCACACAGATAGAAATGTCCGACAGTGGTTGGTAGAGCACGACCAAGACTTCCAAATACTTCTCTGGCCCCCCAATTCGCCAGACTTTAACCCAATTGAGCATCTGTGGGACCACCTCGATTGTCTTGTAGGCTCTATGGATCCTACCACTCACACCCTCCAGCTAATGTGGGATGCACTGCAGTCAGCATGGCTCCAGATACCTGAGACAACCTACCAGAACCTTGCTGAGTCACTCCCAGCCGGCCTAGCTGCTGTCCATGCTGCACACGGCGGTTAATCTGGATATTAGCTGGTGGTCATAATAATGTGACTCGACTGTGTATATAAAGGAAGGCCTTATAGGTCTGCTCTCCTGGATCCAATTCTGGTTTTAGCTTAAAAACAGCATGCTAAATCCGCAGCAAATCAGCACTGTGTGAATAAGGCCTTTGGGTGATATAATGGTGCAGTTCTTGTGTTTTCATGGACCCTTCACACGTTACATTGAAACAACGGTCGTGTGAACAGCCCCGTTGAAGTACATGAGTCCGTGTGACGGACATTGTTTTAACGACCGTTACATGGACTACATATACGCTCGTCTAAGGCCAATCCCCTGTAGTAAGTAGTAACAGCTTTTAATGGATTATTCACATGGCAGATTTGAATACACGCTCAATACATCTGAATAGGACTTGTAGAAATCCATGCACCTACTGCAGAAAGAACTCCATTCACATGTATAGATCTGATTTTCATTAAGAGTAAGTTATTAAATAAATCTGCCACGTGTGAATATACTTTTAGGGTATGTTCACACAGTGCTTATTTTCGGCAGCTTTTCGGGCCCTAAACGGGCGAAAAATCAGAAGCAGAAGTTCCGTTTTTCATAGACTCTATAGAAAAACAGCGCCGAAAACGGCTGTCAAAAACGCTGCGAAAAATGTTTGATTAAAAAACACCTGAAAACCAGGAGCTGTTTTCCCTTGAAAACAGCTCCGCATTTTCAGACGTTTTTTAGTAAGCGTGTGAAGATACCCTTATAGCGTTCCCACAATAATAGAAAGGGTTAGGTTCTTGTCAGGCTAAATGGCCATACCCAGAATTGTCACTTCTGATATGAGGCATCAGTATACAGCCACTTCAACTACTTTAGCTTAGAAAGGCGTTAATAGCTAGAATACTCTTTGTCATATTGACGTCTGTGTTGAAATGCTGATAAATTCTACCAAAGTTTAATCTATTTATACGCACTAAGGCCCTGGAGTTTGCTTTTCAGGATGATCCATTTATAGCACTACAAAGAACTCATTCATCACTTCTATCGTCACTTGATGTCATCAAATTATGGCATTGTTTTTCATAGTTCTTTTTGTTTTTAAATCAAACATTTAAGGGAATGTTCACACGGTGAAAATTCCACCTCCCATTAATACCAATGGGATTCGGACGCTTCTTTTTCCCGCTAGATGATTTTTTTCAGCAAGCGGGAAAAAGAAGCGTCCTGCTCAATCTTTGAAGCCAATGGGAGGAGGAATAATTCCACAGCGACAGGACCCACCACACAAAATCCGCCATGTGAACAGGGCCTAACAGCTGATGTTGAAGCAAGATGCATTTCTCCAAAACTAAGTACCTATTTTTAGCTCAATTTGACCACACAGAAGAATACTCATTGGCTTATTCATAGTAATGTAGACAATACATTGAGGTAGATTGTTTTTAACAACAACTCATAGACACTCTATTAACTGTTTTAGAGTAGCTTAGCAAGAAAGGGGTGTGATCTAGCAAAAAGGGGCATGGCTTAAAATGCACCATTATGCACCAAAATTGCAATTTTGGTGCAAGAAATTGCATATACTAAGCCAATCAATAGGTATCTATCTAGATGTGCCAAATTTACCATACAGCATGCACCACTTTACTAAATTTGGTGCATCTTCTCACTGCCTTGTCTAAGTTTACACTGTCTAAAACTTAAGACAGTATGGTATTGATTTACTGCAGAAAATTTCTGCAGCGTTTCCGCTTAAACTAGCAGATAATTTGCTGCGGCAAAACCGCACCATTTCCTGCGTTTTTTACTGAAAAAAATAGTGCAGAATTTACGGCAGATTTTTGAAGCCTGAGATATGGTGATATCTCCACTGAAAAACACAAGAATTCAGTCCAGTTTCCACAGCAGTAATTCACATGCTGCGGAACAAAAAATAGGTGAATTTCTGGACTGAAATTTTACGTAGCGTGTGGATTACATTTGTTCATTCAAATCCACTTTGCTGCTACTGTATTCCGCTGCGTATTTTCCGACCGCAATTTCGGATGGAAAATACGCAGCAATTCCGTTACGTCTGGACAAGCCCTATTAGTAAAAAAAAAAAATCTGCCCCACTAAGTTTCTGTGCAAACAACATGACAATTCAGTATTATGCAGCATTTCCTATAATTTGTACAATAATATATTTATTGTGATTTCTAAAATAATACTTTCATAGACCTTACCTTCAATGTATATCCCTCAATGTGGAGCTCGAACTGCTTGTGCCGTCACACTGCTTTCACAAGTTAAAGGGCAAATTCCTACATTGTGCATCATTTTAGTTTATATAGAGAGAGAATCTATATACAATTTGAGAAACTTTGTAAATACATTGCTTTACAACAAGCTAAAGCCTGTATTATAGTCCAGAGATGTATTCACAGTTCTTCTCGCTGGGATCCCTAAAACTTGCCTTAGCTTTTACAATGCAGTGGGCCTAGCAGGCATAACTAGTGGCAGAACTGGGGGCCTTTATTTACCCCCCCCCCCCCGGTTTCCATAGAAACCACCGACATCCTGCGATCTTATTGCAGGATGCCGGTGGGGTGAGAGAGGGAGCTCCCTCCCTCTCTCCAAAACGACTCAGATGCGGCTCTCGCTATTGCACGCCGCATCTGAGGGGTTAAACTGTCAAGATCGATACTGATATCGATCTCGCCCGTCCGAGCAGGGCTGCTCCCTGCCCTCAGCTACCGGGGGTAGCTGAGAGCAGGGAGATTTAACGTCTCCCTGCTCTATTTATTCCGATGCAGCGCCGTGAAAAGGCATATGCATCGGAATAAAGCCCATTAGTGGCCGTCGTGAAAAGGCGTATTGGCGGTCACTAACGAGTTAAGTATTATGTTTCTCTGTTAGATCAAGAAAAATATAACAATTCTAAATATTTTTTTTTTTAAATGCTAGTTATTGCTATTACAGCGAACTAGAAGCAGCTTCTTCTCCCCAGCACATAACCATTCAGGTACTCCAAAGTAACAGTCAAACAAAACTGATCTTCCGGACAGACAACTCGATAACCAACCACCTCCAACCACTCCCTCCACGCTTTACCATGTGCAGACCATGTTTAAGGAGCCACCAAAGAAGACCGCACTAGTGGGAGCACTAGTGGGAGCAAGTGAGGTCCAACATTCGCCAAATGGAATCCAGAAAGCAAGAGCCCGCCAGGTCTGCCTGTAGTTCTGCCGCCAGTTTAATAAACTGTCAATGAAAACTGGAAAGTGAGTCAGCAATTGTATTGACGGGACCACACACAATTGTAACTTCTCCACCGATAAAGCAATATTTATTTATCATTTTATCCTTTGGCAAACGGAAAATCATTGCAACTGAATCAATTTCGATACCGAGAAATGAAAGGACCGCAGTAGGGCCCTCTGTTTTGTCAGCAGACAGGGGGACCACGAAACACTGATCAATAAACCAAAATGAATCTAACAGGTACTGCCACTGGGTAGAGGCCCAAGGTTCGACAAACAAAAAATCATCCAAATAATGGGTCACTTCACCCCCTAGTCCAAAAAAGAGCTAAACGCTTCAAAATAAAAACAAGAAAATCGAACAACCCATCGACAGGTACATATCATAATAAAAAATGTTGTCCAACCGACAGACCAACAAATGAAAACAATCCTCGTGGACTGGCAACAAACGGAAGGCGCGATTCATTGTGAGATTTGATCATAAGGGCCCGGGACTAGCGTGACAAACCAAATCAACTGCCTATCAAAAGAGATGTAAAAAAACGCTAGAACCTTAAAGATACCATCATTTACCAAACTCCCTTTTGGATGACAAAGGAGATTAATTAATCAAAATTTTTCCAGCACCTTCTTAGGCACCACACCCAACAGAGACACCCTAAGATTATTGAAGGGCAGATCTCAAAAAGGCTGGTCATATGGCCCATCTCTACTACCTTCCGCAACTTGTCCCTTACTACCCAGGGATGTACCAAAGCTGATTTCAAATTTCACAAAAAACTAGTCCCATCTCAAAAACAAAACAAACCAAACAAAAAACATGGTTCTAAGCAGTGCGGCTTCCCACATTTTTGGATAATGTTCTAGTCATGGGAGCATCACGCGAATTGGTGTCCTCATGGCCATCCGCGCGTGAACGCGAGATGGGGCACCTTGGTGACTAGGGCAGTGGAGGGCGGAATGGGCTTGCTGCAAAAGGAACACTCATGTCGGAATTTACATGGCCCGTAGAATCTACAGGGCCTTCATTGAATAGCCAGCAGGAGCCAGAGCGAGGGGTCCCCCAGCTCCTGCATGTTGACAAAGAACAAAGAGGAGAGGGAGGAGGCAGGTAAGGGAAAGGGCCACTGAGACATCATGAGACGTAATCAAATGTCGGTAGCTTTAGAATCTTAGCGTACATCAGCTCTTTGTCCCAGGCACCTCTGGAACTCCTCGTCGTACCGCCACCATGTAGAGCTGCCATGCTCTCCCTATGCACTAAATATAGTGTTATAAACAAAAAGCTCACAGGAACTTCTGGCCAAAAACCCTATCCAATAGAGCGAACGCCTGAACCCAGTTATTAAGTGTTTTAGCCACCCGAGGGTTCAATTAAAAAGCATGCTCATAACGTCACTCTTTATCTACCGTTGCCGAATCAATGGAAACTAGGGACCAGACATCAATGCAATCGTTACCAAAGATTTTGTCCCGAGTATCCTCGGAGAGGTGAGAGCCCAAAGGCGCAATACTTCAAAAATAGTCATCTCTTAAGGCTGTAACCGAGGGCGTCGATGTGGAAGTAGAGGCCTCGCAAAGGACTTCCCCACCACAGACTGGGCCCTTGACCCAACAGGATCGGTAGTGGGGCCAGCCAACAGGGACCAAAACACAGATAAAATATCAACATTCTGAGCATTTGAAGGCAAACACGCCCGAAGGCATGAGGACTTATCCAAATCAGACGACATCATTGTGACCGCTCCGAACTGAGGAGGAGCCATCATCAGCGGCGCTGGGGGGGCACAACGGACGTTGTTCTCTTGTGACCTCCCAGGATCTGCGACTGATGCGACGACTCTGTACGTGGAACCTCAGAGTACTGCCACAACTGGTGGAGTCAGTGCAGGAAATCCAGGAAGCCGATGATGAAGACGCTGTCGAAGATAAAGTGCGTCAATGATGATTGGACCTCTTTTTCTTCCTAGAAGTACACCGAGGTGCAGCGCCAAGCAGATCTCCCACAAGGAACCAACATCCATCAGTAACGGTTCGTGAACATATGGATGAAGACCGAGACCGTTGCTGAGTTAGAATGTAAGCCTGCCCCAGGGAAGCAGGGACAGGTGCAGGGAGAGCGAGTGGTGGGGGGGAGGAAGCCCGCTGGGCCTACTGAAAACGAGATCCTGTGCGCAGGGCACCTGATGCAAATCACTGTTCCCCACAGAGAACATATCCATGACCTCTGGGGGAACTAAATTATACCAGCTACCACAGGGGCCGGTTTCCCAGAGACTGCAGCAGAGAAGGGAAGTGTGTGGGGCCTAGGGGGAGACATAGGGGCACCCCTGGGCAGTGCCACCATAAAATCAGAATGTAAAGACAGTGCTGTTGCCCCTGCTGTTGCCACCGATCCCCATGCAGCAGCTGGGTGAGGCCTAGTCAAAACCAGGCCGGAGAGACCCAACATGGGAGGAGAGAAGGGACCACTTGTGAGCTCTCGGCCTTCGGAGCCAATACGGAAGCAGGTGCCAGAGCTGGAAAGCAAACTGCATGGACAGCCGTGAAGGAGGCTGCGACCGACACGCGGTTCTCCACTGAGTAGCTGGAGGGAGAGGGACAGAGGAAGCCGGTGTAGAGAACTCCTGAGGGAGAGTCTGCAACCATGCCATACCTTCTTCCTGAACCCTCAGATGGATTATTTGATGGACACCATGACACTCAGAGCAAGGAGAAAATTACTTGTTCCAAACTTGCTCTGTACGCAATGATGAGAAAACAGGAAGGGGACTATATGTAAGCTGCCATGTGCCAAATAAAAACACCCACATACAAATACTGGGCTTTTGCTGTCCTATCACCTAAGACAGTACTTTAAAACCCCACCTCTAGCCTACCGTAACCTACACCCAGAAGATTAACCCCTATTTCTACAATCTAAGGCCCTGTGGCTATATGCCTTTGAGCCTACAACACTTTAGGTGGCCATTCTGAGGGGGAATCAGAAGAACACCAGGGCTTATCATAAAAGTATGTAATAGTAATATCTAGACACAGGAGCATTTTTTTAAAATTATTCAATTTGAAAAATTATGTATTACATGATCTAAAAGAGAAGTGTAATATTTACTAGCATGACAACAGTTGTAAGCTAGACATACACACTAGATAAAAGTCAGCCGACTATCATATTTGTATGGGGGTCTCCCGACTCTCAATCGACGGGAGATGTCGGGGAAAAGAAAGATCAGATATTATGATTTCACCATACCAGATCCTTTGTGTCACAGGAGATATGCCTTTTTCTGTGTAACATGCCTTTTTTTTGTGGCAGTTGAGTAATAAAAAACAATGATCTCGGGCTTTTAAAAAAATAAAAAAAATTATAATTCTGACTAAAGGTTAGGTGGCTTTATTAAATGTATTAAAAACTTCTGAAGATCAAAGCAAGGTTAATATGTATCTGTAATTTTCCTATCATCATTTAAAAATCAATGAATTCTTAGCTAGGAAAACAGGGACCTGAAATCCATCTGATCTTCACCACTAAAGACGGCAGTGTGTTGCTGATGATTTGCATGTCCCTTTCTCTGCACTAAGTCACCACACACTTCAGAAGATGTCAGGCTGGTGTTGAAGTGATAGTGAAGAATTCTTTGAACTGGTCCCCCAATTTCAGTGTTGTGTTAACTGTTGCAAAAATAACTTTCAAGCTGCAGATTGGAAGAAAGATGCCAACCATAGATGTACCGCTTCAAAACTGTCATCAGTGACCTTTTTATCCATCTTCATTGGTCACTGGCTGATGAGATTTACAATTACATATTAAATAACCTTGCTCACAAGGACAGGCAACTGCAAAAAACAATATAATCCCCAATTACGAAAAAGTATTTTTCTCAAGTACAGTCATAATTTTCAGAATATAGCGCTGCCCATCACTATGAAAACGTAATAGGTTAATATTAACAAATCAATGCCACACAAGAGATTTCTATAAATACACAATGGTACCACAAATCCTGGAACAACTGTACAAACACTCCACATATAATTTAAATCTCTATAAAGTGGGATCAAAACCTCCTTACTAGAAGAAAAGTAGCAGAGAATATTTAGTAAATCAATCACGCTTGAGCAACTGGAAGGCGATGACACGTAACGGCAGTCATACATGGCCCTGTATAGGTTTCTATTCTCATCTTTTGGTGGAAGGAAGAATATATTGCCTTTTCATTATTCTTGTGTAGAGTCTTTACTCAGGATGTCTGTATTGCATCACTCAAGCCACCTTCATATATTTTTCTGAATTAATATTTATATGTTTAGTCATTATAATGATAATTGGGGAAAAATTCCTGGCCCCGTTGTCACAAAGCCAGAGAAATGGACCAGCAGGGGGCGGTGTGAACCCTCCTTGTCACCAAGGGATTTAACTGGAGGCTACTCCGGGGAGCAGAATCTAAGGGAACTCCCAGTTTTCACCCTTTAAACCCTGGACTTTGTTGCCAGAGAACCCCAGGTCGCTACCCACGGAGTAGTCTTCCTTGGTGACGGCTGACGTTAATAGAAGCAGAGTGGTATGGAGAGGTAAAGGTCAGGGTAGGCTGCGGAGGTTGATTACGGTCAGGGCAGTCAGCAGAGGTTAGTCGCAGTAAACATAGCTGAAGGTCAGGGCAGGCGGCAGATGGGCAAAAATAGGCAAGGTTGGTACACAGGAATTCAAACTAGACAGCAGGGATACTTAGAACACAAGGGTTCCAGAGAGGGAAGGGGGTGGGGGAAATGTGCTCCAGAGTGGGAAGGCCTTTTAAAGCCCAGGTATAGCTCGGAGAATGATTTTTGCGCGCTCTGACCTTTTAAGAAAGCAAGGGTCAGGATGTCCACTAGTATTCAGCACAGAGCGTCGACGGCTGGATCGACCGCCAGATGCTGAGGCAAAAGGAGAGCAGCGGTGTGGGACAGGAGGAGTCCGACCAGAGGTGAGAGAATGCAGAGTCGCCACACCCAAAATTCTGCTAGCCTACACCCATTCCCTTGGGTGTGTTCGACATTGGTCGCACAGGGCACTTCAGCTATCCCTGTTGCCGGGGGCACCTCAGATGGCTTTGTACTCGAGGCTTGTGACCCCAATGAATCTTAAAGGGTTTTTCCAGTGGGAAGAAATTGATGGCCTATCCTTAGGATAGGCTATCAATATCTGATCGGTGGGGGTCCGACTCTCAGCAACCCCCGCCGATCAACTGTTTTGAAGGGGCTGTGGCGTTTATGCGAGTGCTGACACACTTGTAGCGGCGGTTCACAGTATTACAGCCTTTCCCCAGTCAATTTACAGGGAGAAAGCTGTAATACTGTGAACCACTGCTACAAATGTGTCAGCGATTCACAGTACAAGGCAGTAACACAGGAATGAAGAGAAAGCAGCATTGATCGGCGGGGGTGTCGAGAGTCAGACCTTCACCGATCAGATATTCATGACCTATCCTCATGATAGACCATCAATTTCTTCTTACTGGACAAACCCTTTAATATTAATTGTATGGTAGTATTAGTTAGATATTGTATATATTTTTCAGCCCTTTCATGACAAGTGGTGTTTGGGCTTTCATGCCCAGAGCAAAGTTTCACCTTTTGGAATGCTGCATTCTAAAGTTGATTTGAATTGGGGGTTTTTTGGTGGCTTAGTCCACCACAAAATGTTTTGTTTCTTTTCTTTTTTTTTTTTTTTTTTTGCAGTTCACATAGGGCTTTCTTATTACTTAAAATTGGAGCAGATATCAATTAATTGTGTAGGTATTTTTTTTTTGAGAAAAACATCAGAAACTGAAAAAAAACACCGTTTTTCTTCATTTGTTCATGCTATCTTTTATGGTAGTTTGTTCTTTGAATAAGATTTACCCCAAAAATAAATCCTTTAAAGGGACTCTGTCACCAGTTTATCAATTCTCTATCTCCTAACTAATCTAATAGGCGCTTTGCTTCTACAGTGTGATTTGTTTTAAAAAACGTTTATTATTTGCAAAGTTATGAGCATTTTTCTAAACATGTAAATGAGCCTTTATTAGACAACTGGGAGGTAACACCAGCTATTCTCCTGAGGTGGAGCCTCCTCACAGCCTCTGACGCTGTCCAATTAGCATGAAGTAGAACACAAGAGAAAGAAGGAGTCAAAAACTATTAAAAAATATAGATTGCCAAAGGCATAGAAAAATACAAATTTTATTGGACAATACAAATAACATGATTAAAAATTAGACTACAAATCAGAAGAACTGTATATCTCCAATGGTATAGGAGGGGAACTAGGGTCACAGTAGATGAACAATTGACAGTACAGAGAACAACTTCTATCAGTCGCTTTAGGTAGTTACAATGTAGTTAATACAAAAGGAACGAAGGTCGTCTACAGACATACACAGTGTTACTACATATCATCAAAAACGATACTTCTAATAACAGGTAGTGAGGAAGAAACACAGTGGTAAACAGAGAAAATCTCCATATAATCACACCTGTTATCTAAATAGACATAGGGTATTTAGACTGAGCCTGTCTTGAGCACAATCAGAAAATAAGTGTATCGATAGATATGTAGATAGTATTACAGGTATTGAGTTTGCAGTAAAACCAGCGGTAGTACTAACCCATATAGTTTCACGGATGTAGTGACTCCCAGGTG
>NC_134688.1:199640971-199660971 GCF_050947455.1 Rhinoderma darwinii
TAAGTAAAAACCATACAGAACGCTTATTTTGAACCACGTGTTCCCGAATGCAGAAGCCACTGATTTTGACCTTTTTCACCATTTTGTTGTAAACAAGACTGACAAAATAAAAAGATATCCTCCCCAGCTTGGAAATATAAGAAAGCACTATGTGTCCCTCAAAAAAAGCTAAATAATATTTGGGTATACTAAGATTTTTTTTTTTAAATCAGTATTAAAAAAGGTGAAATTTTACTCTGAGCATCAAGGTACAAACAGGCCTTTAAAAAAAATGTCCAGAAAAAAGCACGTGGCTGATGGTGATGAGTTCATAATGTAGGGCATATTCTTGCACTAACATAAACTAGTTATTTACCGTTCTTGGAATGCCAAAGGTATTTTAACATAAGTACAGAGCATATGTAAAGCTACGTACATTGCAGCGGTCTGAGAAAAACTCCATATGACATCACAGTTTGCCAAAAGGCATGTGGGAGTCTGTGGGTCTGATGAGTATATCAATGTCATTGGTCATAAAAATCTTATACTTGGCATAATTCATTGTGAGACAAATGATCCTCTCCTTTTTTGTCTATTATTGATTGTAGATGAACACGTGGCGGGGAGGGGGCACTTACTATGCAACATGCACCAGAATTCTATAGCAAATTTCGTAAATAAAGTGGAGTAAATGATGTGCACCAAATTTATAGTGTTTTACACCTACAGTACCTCAACATTTTTTTAAAAAGTAGGCTGCGGATAGGAGGAATCAAAACATGCTATTGTTTACACAAAATATTGGTGTATGTGTACCTTATCTATGAGGTAGTATAAGGGAGAGAAAAGTGTTTAACCCCTTCTTAACGTTTGACGTTCCATGCGCCGCAGGTGTCAGCTATATATATATATATTTTATCAGATATATCAGATAACTCTGATACTGACCGTTTAACTGCTTAGATGCCGCGGTCATAAGCGACCGCGGAATCTAAGCCATTAGGCAGAGGGGCCCCCCCATCACCACCTCATCACCCCCCTCGCGATGCGATCGTGGGCTGCCGATGATTCTCATGGCAGCCAGGGGGCCTAATGAAGGTCTGACATCTTGGTCCTCCTATTACGCTTTATTAGAGGCAGGGCTTAATAGGACAACGTGAAAGCACAATACACTGCAATACATGATTATTGGGCAAGCGATCAGACAATCGCATGTTTAATTGCCCTAGTGGGACTAAAAAGAAAATGTAAGAATTAGTTAAAGAATTCCCATTTTTCCTCTAAAGAAATGTAATAAATAAAAAATCTAAACATAATTGGTATCGCTGCGTCTGTAAAACTCCAAACTATGTACCCCAATAATAACAATAGCTCGCCGCACAAAAAAGTAGGCTTCACACTGCTTTTGGAAGGCGGGGAGGAAAAAACTAAAATGAAGAAATGAAAACTAGTTGCAGATAGAAGGGGGACTAGTGGTTGCACCAAATTGATCATGCCATGTTCACTATTTTGGTTAATTTAGCACAATTAGCCCGACTCATAAATTCATGCATCTAACTAGGCAATTAATAAATCTCCCCATAGTTTAAGTGCAGTTGCACACGATCGAGATCGGGCCGTGAAAAACGCTCCGAGTGTCGGCTGGATTTCCCGGCCCAAACACGGTACAGATGAATGGGACTACTGGCATCATAGATATTTTATGATGCTGGGAATCCCTGCCTTCCCGCGGCACTGCAGTTCCGTACTGTATCATTTTGTTCAGTATGCAACAGCAGTTCCGTGAGGAGGAAGACTCCTAGCATCATAAATGTCTGTGATGCCAGGAGTCCCATTCACCTGTACTGCGGTCGGGCTGGGAAATTCGTCCGACGCACGGAACCGTCTTTGACAGCCCAAACTCGGCCGTGTGCAAGAGGTGTAAAAGTAAATGGGTCTGTGAAGACTATCGGGTGCCACTCGGATGCCGTAAAAAACGGCCCGAGAGGCACAACAATCGTGTGCAAGAGGCATAAAATGGAGAAAAAAAAAAAAAAAAAAGAAATGTCTCTTTACTGCCACCTTGTGATAAATTTGTATTCTGCAAGCTTTAGATTTGGGCACAAAATGTACTGTGAATTTAAGATGAATTTCAGTAGAGAACAGTGCAGAGGGGTTTACAGAAGTTAAACCTTCTAAACCACCGATACACAAGACATAGGTTCCTGTGACTCCTATGATAATGTACCATTCATCTTGGTGGCCTTGAGTTTGTATATATTGTAGGATGGTATGCCAGCAATTCCAGAACATGCTGTGCTTTAAATACAACATACCATAGACTGTATACACAGCAAAGATCAACTAACAACACCTCCGCCTGCAAATAATGTATACTATATTAATATTACAAAATGATTACAGTTGTACGTACTTTATAATGGACTGCTTAAGCCACATAGACAGTATGTTATTCACATATTTTTTTGGCAGCTAAATAAAAAAAATGCATGGAAACAATATAAAGAGCAAAATAAAATCACCAATATATAATAACATAAAAAAAAGAGGTTACCTATATATGCGATTCTGCCCCGCTCTCCACTGTGTAAACACAGTAGGGCAGATTTATTATTACTCATGAAAAACTAAAGACAGCTTATGGGTATGTTCACACAGGTCGGATACGATGCGTAAAAGTATGCGCCGTATCCGACATAAAACACGAAGGGTGTGCAGCCCAACCTCCTTTGATGACGCTGCAACCCATGTGACTGCTATAGCCTGTGATTGGCTGTTGCAGTCACATTGGATGTAACGTCATCCCATTAGGCGGGGCTAAGCAGAGAACAGCCAGGGGAACAAGGAGCCGTCACAATGACAACGCCAGGAGGGGTAGTATGTATAGACTTTCATTCAATTTAAGAATCAAAAAAAAAGCAAAACATTTTTTTTTTTTTTAAATTTGCAATTTTAGCGGCGGAATCGCAACTTTTCCACTGCAAAAATCGCAACATTTGCTATTTGCTGCAGCTTTTACCTCTCTATTGAACTCAATGGGAAGAAAACGCAACAAAAGTTGTAATTACAGGGATAGGGAAACAGACAAGTGAGCCCTTATCTACCCGCCACTCAGTCCCTGCCTACTTGCAACGACCCGCCCTAGGCGACGGGGTACAACTGGGCGACGGTCCCTACACTCAATAAGTGCACGACAGACAACAGACAAGGAAACACAGAACAAAGGGAAACGGGGCAGTTGCCCACGGCAACACCGTGAGCAACAAGAGTAGTAAACGAGCCGAGTCAAACCAGGAGAGTACCAGGTGCCAAACGTAGAGCAGGAGAGTAGTGAACAAGCCGAGTCAAACCAGGAGTGTACGAGGTACCAAACGCAGAGCAGAAGAGTAGTCAGTAAGCCAGGGTCAATACGAAGCAGGGACAAGTAGTTCAAGAAGCTGCAGCAGGGCCAGGAAACCACACGAGAAGAATCACAAGCAAGGAGGAACAGGAAAGGCAGGTATAAATAGACAGAGGGCGGGAGCTAGCTCCGTCTGGCCAGGCTGTAATAGGCTCTCCCACTCCTAAGCCTGCCATCCTGAGTGGTGGAAGATGGAGTCAGTCTCACAGACATAGAAGCAGGTGCAGACTGATTACCTATGGGCGTGGATACAGAAGCTGTGCCTGGCAGATCCTTAACAGTACCCCCCCTTTTATGAGGGACCACCGGACCCTTTCTAGATGGACCTGGTTTATTGGGGAAACGAAGGTGGAACCTCCTGACCAATACCCCAGCGTGAACATCCCGGGCGGGTACCCAAGTCCTCTCCTCAGGCCCGTATCCTCTCCAATGGACCAGGTACTGGAGGGAGCCTTGGACCATCTTGCTGTCCACAATCTTGGCCACCTCGAATTCCACCCCCTCAGTGGTGAGAACGGGGACAGGAGGTTTCCTCAAGGGAGCCAAGGACGGGGAGCAGCGTTTAAGGAGGGAGGCATGAAACACGTTGTGTACTCGAAAAGATGGGGGCAACTCCAGTCGGAAGGAGACAGGATTGAGGACTTCAATGACCTTGTACGGCCCTATAAACCGGGGAGCAAACTTCTTGGACGGGACCTTAAGGCGCAAGTTCTTAGACGATAGCCACACCAGATCCCCGACCATAAACAAGGGGTTAGCAGAACGTCTTCTATCTGCCTGAGTTTTTTGTATGCTCTGGGACGCCTCTAGGTTCTTCTGAACCTGGGCCCAGACTGTGCACAGTTCCCGATGAACGACCTCTACCTCGGGATTGTTGGAACTACCAGGTGAAACTGAGGAGAACCGTGGATTAAACCCAAAATTACACAAAAAGTGGGAGACCCCTGACGAGTTACTGACCCAGTTATTAAGGGAAAATTCGGCGAGGGGAATGAATGAGACCCAATCATATTGACAGTCAGAGATAAAACACCTTAAATATTGTTCTAGAGACTGATTAGTTCTCTCAGTTTGGCCATTAGTTTCAGGATGGAAGGCAGAGGAGAAGGACAGATCAATCTCCAACTTTTTACAGAAGGCTCTCCAAAACAATGAAACAAATTGTACCCCTCTGTCAGAAACAATATCGACAGGGACCCCATGGAGAGGCAGGATGTGTTTGACAAACAAGGTAGCTAACGTACTAGCATTGGGTAGTTTTTTGAGGGGCACAAAGTGGCACATCTTACTGAAGCGGTCTACTACAACCCACACCACCGACTTGCCTTGAGATGGAAGGCAAATCGGTGATAAAATCCATGGAGATATGGGTCCAAGGTCTCTGGGGAATGGGCAAAGAACGTAGTAAGCCCACTGGTCGGGACCTGGGAGTCTTGGACCTAGCACAAACCTCACAAGCGGCGACGTAGGCCTTAACGTCTTTAGGCAACCCAGGCCACCAATAGTTTCTGGCAATGAGGTGATTGGTACCCAGGATGCCTGGATGACTAGATAGTGCGGAGTCATGATTTTCCCTAAGTACCCTTAGCCGGAATTGCAGGAGAACAAACAGCTTGTTCTCAGGAAGGTTCCCGGGAGCTAAACCTTGATCAGCAGCAATTTTAGAGACTAAATTAGACTCAATAGAGGAAATGATTATACCTGGAGGCAAAATACAAACAGGATCTTCCTCCGAAGGAGGGCTGGCCATGAAGCTACGCGACAGTGCATCAGCCTTAATATTTTTAGACCCAGCCCTATAGGTGACCAAAAAATTGAATCTGGTAAAAAATAACGCCCATCGAGCTTGTCTCGGGTTTAGCCTCCGGACCGATTCTAGGAAAACCAGATTCTTGTGGTCGGTAAGGACCGTTACCTGGTGCCTAGGCCCCTCCAGGAAGTGGCACCACTCTTCAAATGCCCATTTAATGGCTAAGAGTTCGCGGTTGCCAATATCATAGTTACTCTCAGTGGGCGAAAACTTCCTGGAGTAGTAGGCACAGGGACGGAGATGGGTGAAGGACCTGGTACCCTGGGACAAGACAGCCGCCACTCCCACCTGGGACGCGTCAACCTCCACGATAAATGGCTCCATTTGGTTGGGCTGAACCAACACCGGGCCGAGATAAAGCACTTCTTAAGGACCTCAAAAGCCTGGACAGCCTCAGGAGGACAGCGGAGGAGATCAGCACCCTTGCGAGTGAGGTTCGTAAGATAGGCTCTCCCACTCCTAAGCCTGCCATCCTGAGTCGTGGAAGATGGAGTCAGTCTCACAGACATAGAAGCAGGTGCAGACTGATTACCTATGGGCGTGGATACAGAAGCTGTGCCTGGCAGATCCTTAACAAAAGTGCAATGATTACGTAGCATAAATTGACATAGTATGGATTAAAAAACCTTAACGGCATGTCAATTTATGTTTTCTCAGCAGATTTTTGCCGCAGCGTGTGGATGAGATTTGTTCAAATCCACGTTGCTGCTACTGTAATTCGCTGCAGATTTCCCACAATCTGCTGCTGAAAATCTGCAGCTTATTCCCCCAGTGTCAACATACCCTTCAACTAGACCAGACAAGCGGAAGATGCACCAAAGCTATCCCAGTGGCGTACGCTGTATGATAAATTTAGATACTTTTCTCTTCCTTACACCACTTCTTGGGTGGCTAATTGGCTACCAATTTTTCAGCACATTTCATGCCATACCCCTTTCAGGGTTGCCAACCTCCATTTCAGAAATGTATGGACAACTGAGCTAAAAATCACAGACAGACCAAAATTTTTATAGACACATTACAGAATCATTGCCTGTGCAGTGTTCTAGGAGTGACTCACCAATCACAGCTCCTCTTGTAGCTTTACTACGTTATCTCAGGTAATGTTTCCTCTAATTAGAGACGTTCACTTTCCCTTTTTTTCTCTATCCGGCTCAGACCAGTGTGACGACTTATTCCAGCCACGACTCGTCTCTGCAGAATTTGACACACAGACATGTATATTTCTCGATTTTTCAGCACCCTCCCCACCTATACCCCATCCCAGTCCGAACAAACTTGTAATCTAGGGCCTCAGACAATAATAATGATCCCTCAGTGCTTGACACCATAAAAGTGCCCCATCAGTAACCGCCTCCCTTTGTGCCCCCACTGTAGGTAGCGCCACACATCCCTTGTAAATAGCACCACCCAGCTCCCCCTTGTAAATAGCGCCACAAAGCTTCCCCTTGTAAATAGCGCCACAAAGCTTCCCCTTGTAAATAGCGCCACACAGCCTCCCCTTGTAAATAGCGCCACACAGCCTCCCCTTGTAAATAGCGCCACACAGACTCCCCTTGTAAATAGCGCCACACAGCCACTCAGGTTAGAAGATTCTCCCCCTCTGACAAGTGTGGAGAAAGCGATGGAAAATTACAGCGCGCTCACGGTCTACAGTGGAAGTGTTTTTCGAACACTGTTGCAAGTGAGAGCAGAGTAGTATTGGGGAGATTTCTGTAAGCTCCATGTTATTTTTTTGTATTATACAATAGGTTCTCACTGCAGAAAATTCACTGATTTCAATGCTTTTCTGCTTCAGAATTAGTTTAAATTCCGCTTTTAAAAAGCCTCTCATTTTTTGCAATTGGAAACCGCCCAGTTGTACATACGGGTTAATTTTAGCTGCTTGTTGCAGCTTCCACAGCGTATTCAGCCGTGAAAACAGCGTTGGGTTGCCACAGGCAGATTAGCACCATTGAATGTGACTAACCGAAGTGCAGAAATGCAGCAATGCAGCAATTTTACTTCAAAACCGGTCCAGAAACCCAAAGGGTCAGCCTCAATTTCTGCCGCCGATTCTGGGCCAATTCCACGTCTGATTTTTCCTATAAAATGACCAATCCACGAAATGAACATTGCCTAACAGATTTGTTGCAGAAGAAAGTACTATGCACACCAAAAGGGAAATTATTTTCCAAATAAATGATTTATTTATAGCCATTGACAGTGCAACGTTTCAGTCAATACCATGAGCTTCCTAAGGCACTGTGTA
Source organism: Rhinoderma darwinii (assembly GCF_050947455.1). Lineage (NCBI taxonomy): Eukaryota > Metazoa > Chordata > Amphibia > Anura > Rhinodermatidae > Rhinoderma > Rhinoderma darwinii. Next base: position 199,648,412 of record NC_134688.1, read on the forward strand.
AATGCTGGATCCTGTTTGCTGGCGCATTCGTATGGCGGCTGACCGCTAGAGAGAGGTGCTATCACTTTCTCTCTATTGGATCAGGTTGGGCCCCTACGTATGCACCCACGCCTAAACCTAGTGCTATCAGAACCTTGCTTCAGAGATTTGTTGCAGATTTCTCGCAGGATAATCCAGCACGTATTATGTGGCGCTTTTACCCCATCTGAAAAGGGTGTAGTCCGCAGTGAATATCCAGAATGTCGTCCAAAATAATAGTAATAATAACGGATTTAAAAAATCTTCAGCATGCTCTGATCTCAGTTCGGAAAATGTTCAGCAGCATGTGGATGAGATTTTTTTTGGCTGCAAGGTCTTCCGCTGCGGATTTTACGTCCGACAAATCCAGACAGAAAATCTGCTACGTGTGCCTAAGGGTATGTGCACACACAAAATCAAAAAAACTTCTGAAAATACGGAGCTGTTTTCAAGGGAAAACAGCTCCTGATTTTCAGACGTTTTTTAATCAAATTCGCGTTTTTTTACAGTCGTTTTTCTATAGAGTCAATGAAAAACCGCTCCAAAAATGACTGGGAAGTGACATGCACTTCCTTTTCGCAGGCCGTGTAAAAAAAACACCCCGCCGGAACAGAACGCCGTTTTTTCCATTGAAATCAATGGCCAGATGTTTGGAGGCGTACTGCTTCCGATTTTTCTACAATTTTTTGGCCATTTACGGCCCGAAAATAAGACGTGTGAACATATCCTTAGTCTCTCCGTAATGACTCCTGCACATGGAACGGAAATGAGGCGAAATTTCAATGCAGAAATTCTGCAGTGTTTACGCAAGATAAATTGACATGTTAGAGATTAAGAATCCGCATCACATGGTTTTGTTTTTTTGCACATTTAACCCTTTCGCGCACCCTGATGTGCCATTACGTCCGGGTGCGGGGGGTGATGTTTTGGAGCACGCTCATGCCATAAGCGCGCTCCATATGCTGTGGGTGTCGGCTGTATTTTACAGCCAACACCCAGGACTAAGAGCTGGGAGATGTTCCTGGCTGTTTTACCCCTCAAATGCTGCGGTCAATCGCAACCGCAGCATCTAAGGTGTTGAAGAGAGGGGGTAGCCCCCTCCGACAGCCCGACTCCCCCGCAGTGAGATCTAGGGGGTGACGGAGGTTGTTATGGCAGCCCAGGGGCCGAAAAAAAAATAAAAACACCAAAAATAGTTTCATTGGTCAACTTCGCTTTAAAAAAAAAAAAAATTGAATAAAAAAAGTGATAAAAAAATTATACGTACCAAAAAATTGTACCGATAAAAACTACAGCTCGTCCTGCAAAAAATAAGCCCCCACACCGTTCAAAATCGGTGAAAAAAGAAAAAAAAAAAGAAAAAAACGTTATGGCTCTCAGAATGTGGACACAAAAACTTTTTTTTTTTATTTTAACAAAAATGTATCATTAATAAAAGTAGTAAAATATAAGAAACCTATATGAATTTGGTATCACCGTAATCGTATTGAGCCACAGAATAAAGAGAAGTTGTCTTTTTTTGCTGCACAGTGAAAGCTGTAAAAACAATAGAAACCCAAAAAACAATTGTGGAATCAGATTTTTTTCCAACTTCAGCCCACAAATATTTTTTTTTCAGTTTCCCAGTACATTATATGGAACTATAAATGGTACCAAAAGAAACTACAACTCCTCCTGCAAAAAAAGAAGCCTGCTCACCACTCTATTGACAGAAAAAAAAAAAAAAAAAAAAAAAAAAAAGCTATGCCTCTTGGAATGCGGGGAGAGAAAAACTACAAAAAAAAAAAAATGGCTTTGTCCCGAAGGGGTTGAAAACGGTTTGCTTACCTAGGTAGAGGTGTTTGGGCATTATGCCCAATACCAGGTTTGGTGAACGCCAAACACTCTGGTTCACCACAAACACTTCTTACTATCAAGCATGGTGATGATTGCGCTTCCTTTGCAGCCTTTAGATACCTATGAACCCTACTTTATACTAAAATATTCTTGGGACAAATATAGACTTAAGATAGGCCGAAATTGGGTCATGAAACGGGAGAATAATCCCAAGCACACAATTGAGATGATGTGATAGCTGTGCATAAGAAAATGCCCACATGTGCGTTGGGGACTCCATAAGAGCCTCAGAGTCACAGATTTAGTCAAATCAAATTTTCCAGTTAAATGACTAACATGTTTTTGGGACCAAATTATAATCTTGCAGTTCTCCAAGATTTCTAAAAGGTTTATTGAATTTAGTGCTAAGAAAAAAAAAAAGTCCCAAATTAATTGGGAAATAGAATAAAAGTTAAAGGCTATGTAAGTTTTTGAAGGCCATTTATTTAGTTTTTCATGAAAAAAAATTACAAAAAAAGTCGGTGCAGCTTTTAAAAGTTTTTATTAAAAATGACTATTACTTTTGAGATACAGCTGCTCTTTATTCTCTATATAAAGAAGATGTATCGTTCACTATGACCTAAATCAGTCCGTCCCGTGGATCTGACGGGTTTAGTGTCAGCAGGTCCTGCGAGTCTCTGACACGCAGGATCCACCTGTAATTTATCACATCTAAGTTTTGATCGTAGATGTAATAGGTTTAGTGACAGCGGATCCACACAGGATCCACCTGTAAACTGTTAGTCCCGTGGATCTGAGGAGAGCAGAATGATACAGCTGCTATGTATAGAGAATACAGAACAGCTGCATCAAAAAGTAAAATACATTTTTAATAAAAACTATTTGAAAAGTTGCACTAATCACACTGACTGACCTTTTTATTTATAAAAACAATAAATAAAAAAAATAAAAAATCAGGACTGTCACGGATTTCACAGGTTTTTCTATCCAGGGACGCTCAATATGATCACATATACCATTGCAAGTCAGTCTATTGTAGACAACTTATGTAGAAAAGTTATATCTGTGCAAAGTGAAAATGCATGAATTCAGGACCTCAATGATGCCAATAAAAATATATTTTTATTAAAATAAATATAAAAAGCTTGCATTTAATAGTTTCATGGTTTGTAATGCCAGTATATATGTTAATCCAACCCGAGCAAAAGAAATGTAAAATAATGTCCTCATATAGCGTTCCAGTTTTCGGGCATTCACGACAAATATATGTAAATAATCTTATGTCAGGTCATGTTCAAGAATAAAATAATTTCAAAAAGTTAGGAAACCTCCACATTTGCAGCCCATATACTGTAGGTCTTGACTTAAAAGTCCACCTATTTATTTCTATAAAAGTTGTGGAGAAATTAAAAAAATCTTTCTGAAGCGGTGGTCTGACATCAAGCAGAAAGCGTTGATACAGTGAATAGACCGTTGTATGTTTTTTTTCGGGAGAAATTCTTCTGTAACAGGAGTCAGCACTTTAGAAGGTCAGTTGTGCTGGACGCAGGTTCAGGGACAAGCTCTCCTTTCATAAACTCATCCTGTAATAAAAAGAATAAACATTTAATAACAAGACAAAAAAAAACCCAGAAGATTCTCACATTTTTTGTTAGAGGTTGTATGCGATTAAAAGGGGTTGTCCGGTCCCTAAAAACTGATGGCCCCTCCTCAGGATAGGCCATCAATATCTGATCGTCAGGGTCTGACTGCAGTGATCCCTGCCATCAGCTGTTTAGAAGGGGCCGCAGCGCTCGTACAAGCGCAGCTTCCCCTTCATTCAGGTCACTGCTTGTATTGTAAATCGTCGACAGCAATAGAGGAAGTTCAGTCTTACAGCCTTCTCCCATTCACTTCAAAGGGAGAGACGACTGTAATACCGTGAACCGCCACTACAAGTGTGTCGGCGATTTACAGTGCGAGCAGTAAAGGTAATCAAGGGGAAGCAGAGCTCGTACAAGTGCTGCTGCCCTTTCATAACAGCTGAGGGCGGGGCCCCGACCAATGAGATATTGATGGCGTATTCAGATAGGCCATCAATTTCTTAGGAACAACTTCTTTTAGGCTGGGTTCACACAGCGTCTTTTACACCCTGACTCCGGCGCTTTTTCAGAGTCAGAATCAGCATGGAAAACGTCTTGCTTTTGGCTCCCGTTGAATTTAATGGGAATCAGCGCTGTTCACATGGTGCTGGCTTTTCAGCTCACTAAACCTAATTCAACAGCGCTGAAAAAAAAACAAAAAAAAAAAAACAAGCTGCCCCATCTTGACGCGGATTCCGCACCACAAAAACTCTCATTGGCAATGGAAAACAATGGGAAGCAAATTAGCTTCAGCACAGTTTATGCAGTGAAAGATGGAGAGAAAAAAAAAAAAAAGAACTAAAAAAATACAGCATCCAAAACAGCTTGCATTTGAAAATCTGCATCCAAAGGAAGACTTAAAAAACTGGCTTTCTTCTCAGTTTCAACAAAAGTCTGTGTGTACAAGCCCTTAGGCCAAATGTGCACAAAGCGTATCACATGCGGATTTGCAGCACATATTTTTCTGCTGCAAAACCGCAGCGTAAAATAATACCAGGAAAGTAAATGAGATTTCAAGTAATCTCAGCTACATGTTGCGGAATTTTTCAGCACGTACATTGACCTGTGGTGCTGGTTTTAAAATCCACAGCATGTCAATTTATCCTGTGTTTCTGCTTGCAAATTGTATCTGACAAGTTAATATATAAAAAATTTTTTAAAAAAGGCACACCAAAATCCACAGCTATTTTTGTATAAAAATGTAAAAAAAAAAAAAATGTACCTAAAGACGCATCAAAATACCCTCTATTATATGCAAATTTGACCTGCGTTATTACCCGTGTTTACCTGCACCAAATTCTGCAACGTGTGCATATAGCATTATGGTGAAAAATTATCATCCAATAAATCATGTAAACTATTAAAGACCTCAGAGTAAGGCCAGGTTAACATCTGCTTTTGGGTTTCCATTGCTCTGCTCCATCATTGTTGCATGACGGAAACCATCGACAGAACCCAATGACTTTTATGGGTTCCATCGGGTTTCCGATATGGTTTCCGTCATTTTGGCAGACATAATAGCTGTTTTGTCTAGCAAAAACAACGGAATCTGTGACGGAGGCCCTAGCGGAGCAGACCCTAACCTAGCAAAACAATCCCTTGCTATTACCACTACATATTTAAAATGGCCATAAAAAGAGAGAAACGTTGATCAACAACCCAATTAAAATAAAACTGAACCCTCTAGAGATAAAGGGATCTGGCATGCGGTTATCGTCCCCTTCCTCAACAGAAGCAGCATGAAAAATCATCAATTCAATCATTAGTGACTGCTATACTGTTAAGGGACTGGCGCAGCGCAAATGTGGTGCCTATTTTCAAAAAGGGCTCTAGGTCTTCGCCGGGTAATTATAGACCAGTAAGCTTAACATCCATCGTGGGGAAAATGTTTGAGGGGCGATTGAGGGACTATATACAGGATTATGTGACAATAAATAGCATTATAAGTGACAGCCAGCACGGTTTTACTAAGGACAGAAGTTGTCAAACTAACCTAATCTGTTTTTATGAAGAGGTGAGCAGAAGCCTAGACAGAGGGGCCGCTGTGGATTTAGTGTTTTTGGACTTGCAAAGGCATTTGACACTGTCCCTAATAGACGTCTAATGGGTAAATTAAGGACTATAGGTTTAGAAAATATAGTTTGTAATTGGATTGAGAATTGGCTCAAGGACCGTATCCAGAGAGTTGTGGTCAATGATTCCTACTCTGAATGGTCCCCGGTTATAAGTGGTGTACCCCAGGGTTCAGTGCTGGGACCCCTACTATTCAACTTATTTATTAATGATATAGAGGATGGGATTAATAGCACTATTTCTATTTTTGCAGATGACACCAAGCTATGTAATACAGTTCAGTCTATGGAAGATGTTCATGAATTGCAAGCAGATTTAAACAAACTAAGTGTTTGGGCGTCCACTTGGCAGATGAAGTTTAATGTAGATAAATGTAAAGTTATGCACCTGGGTACGAGCAACCTGCATGCATCATATGTCCTAGGGGGAGCTACACTGGCGGATTCACTTGTTGAGAAGGATCTGGGTGTAATTGTAAGGGTATGTTCACACGAGGGCGTCCGTTACGGCTGAAATTACGGGGATGTTTCAGCCTGAAAACATCCCCGTAATTTCAGCCGTACCGGCATGTGCAGGCGCTTGAACGCCGCGTCAATTACGGCCGTAATTAGCGCTGCTATTCATTGGAGTCAATGAATAACGGCTCTAATTACGGCCAAAGAAGTGACAGGTCACTTCTTTGACGCGGGCGTCTATTTACGCGCCGTCATTTGACAGCGGCGCGTAAATATACGCCTCGTGTGAACAGACAAACGTCTGCCCATTGCTTTCAATGGGCAGATGTTTGTCAGCGCTATTGAGGCCCTATTTTCAGACGTAATTCGGGGCAAAAACGCCCGAATTACGTCCGTAAATAGGCCGTGTGAACATACCCTAAATCATAAACTAAATAGCATCATGCAATGTCAATCAGCTGCTTCAAAGGCCAGCAGGATATTGTCGTGTATCAAAAGAGGCATGGACTCACGGGACAGGGATGTAATATTACCACTTTACAAAGCATTAGTGAGGCCTCATCTAGAATATGCAGTCCAGTTCTGGGCTCCAGTTCATAGAAAGGATACACTGGAGTTGGAAAAAATACAAAGAAGAGCAACGAAGCTAATTAGGGGCATGGAGAATTTAAGTTATGAGGAAAGATTAAAAGAATTAAACCTATTTAGCCTTGAAAAAAGACGATTAAGGGGGGACATGATTAACTTATATAAATATATGAACGGCACATACAAAAAATATGGTGAAATCCTGTTCCATGTAAAACCCCCTCAAAAAACAAGGGGGCACTCCCTCCGTCTGGAGAAAAAAAAGGTTCAATATGCAGAGGCGACAAGGCTTCTTTACAGTGAGAACTGTGAATCTATGGAATAGTCACTGCAGGAGCCGTCACAGCAGGGACAGTAGATGGCTTTAAAAAAGGCTTAGATAATTTCCTAGAACAAAAAAATATTAGCTCCTATGTGTAGAAATTTTTACCTTCCCTTTACCCATCCCCTTGTTGAACTTGATGGACATGTGTCTTTTTTCAGCCGTACTAACTATGTAACCCCTCCGAGGTTAAAAGTATCTAAAAAATAACTGACACATAACTCGTACCCACCTTATCATAGATAACTCTTACAAGCAATGAACAGCTCGGACAAGTCGCAACTTCTTCGCCGTTTTCCAGGTCTTCCTAAAATACACATTGTAATAGACACAAATGTCACTTAAACTGTAACATGCAGAAAATGAAAACATTTAACACAAAATAACAGATGAACAACAATACATGCCAGCTAACCAGACTGAATGAAGTGCTGTCACAAGATCTAACCGATATCGGCAAGATTGGCCATAGTCGTCGTGTCTACGGTACCATCAGACATGCTGATCTTTAGAGCGAATAGTAATATTTAAAGAGGCTCTGTCACCAGATTATAAGTGCCCTATCTCCTTCATAATCTGATCGGCGCTGTAATATAGATAACCGTGGTTTTTATTTTGAAAAACGATCATATTTGAGCAAGTTATGAAAAATGTTAGAATTATGCCAATTAGTTTCTTAATAGACAACTGGGTGTGTTTTTACTTTTTACCAAGTGGGTGTTGTACAGAGAAGTGTATGAGGCTGACCAATCAGTGACCAATCAGTGTCATACACTTCTCATTGTTCCAGCCCAGCTTCTTTCACTGCACAATAATACTGTAATAATGGGCTGGAACAATGAGAAGTGTATGACACTGATTGGTCACTGATTGGTCAGCCTCATACACTTCTCTGTACAACACCCAGTTGGTAAAAAGTAAAAACACACCCAGTTGTCGATTAAGAAACTAATTAGCATAAATCTAAAATTGTTCATAACTTGCTCAAATATGATCGTTTTTCAAAATAAAAACCACTGTTATCTATATTACAGCGCCGATCAGATTATGTAGGAGATAGAGCACTTATAATGTGGTGACAGAGCCTCTTTAAGGGGGTTTTTCCCACAAACACATGTATCACCTCTCCACAGAATAGGGGATACATGTGTGATCGCTGGGACCCCCAGCGATGAGAAGGTTTTCTGAATGTCCCCAAGAGTGTTCCATGAGAATGGGCGCTAAGTGTGCATGCTCGGCCAGCGCTCCATTCATTTCTACGGAGCTGTTGGGGACCGCTGTCTCTGGCAGCTCCATAGAAATTAATGGATCGCTGACCGAGCATGCGCACCAGCGCTCCACTCTCATGTGCACTCCGGAAGACTTTGTCCCCCATTCTCCTAGTCACTAGACATTTCATTTTACAATAGCTTGCCTTTAATTATTATTGTCCATCTTACAGGGGTAACTAAAAAGCTTTTAAATGCAATTAAAAATATCGACCAAGTGCTTGTTTACAGACAGGATCCCGGTCTTAAAGTCAGGCGAATGAATACAGAAATATGGGGCCATTCACAACTGCGCTCAGACTGATACCCTAATGCTGTATGTTCACACGCAAACGCAAAATAAGTCTGAAAATACGAAGCGGTTTTCAGGTGAAAACAGCTCCTGAATTTCAGACGTAACTGCAAGTACTCGCGGCGTCCATTACGGACGTAATTGGAGCTGTTTTTCAATGCAGTCAATGAAAACCGACTCCAAAAACGTCCAAAGAAGTGACATGAACTCCTTTGACAGCAACGCGTAAAATTACACTTCGTCTGAACAGAACATCGTAAAACCCATTGCAAGCAATGGGCAGATGTTTGCAGACTCTTGTAAACCGCCTGAATTACGTCTGAAAATAGGTTGTGTGAACATACCCTTACATTTCAACCTGTTGTGAGTGTCAGTTTGCTTATTTACGAGGACGGAATCAGATTAAAGCAACTCCCTCCTGTACGAAAAGCCATTGTGTACCCCTAGATGACAAATTCTCTGCAGCTTTATTGTGGTTTTTCTATTTAACAACATTCAACGTATATACGTTTCATGTGCACTACCCCAAAATAACGAGGGCTCAGGAGGGTGCTGCCTGTTTCAAACAGCTGACACATGACCTGCAAAGGCCGGGATCGGAGAGAACTTTTTATATCCACTGTAGATGTAGGTTTACAACAAATCCTACATCTTGGGGGTGTGATGGTTGTAAAGCCTCTGGTGAGGAAGTGGTCAAAGAAGATCTGTCAATGCTCCTAAGTTATGGGTGGAGGGAAGCAGGAATCACGAGCTCTCTCTCTCTCTCAGCTTATAGAAGGCATGTTACATCAAAATACTGGATCATGTCCTAGACTATATATCCCGGAGTTCAGCATCTCCCTTTGTCCTATGCTGCCCTCAGACGGGAGACTTAAACGATCCACTTTAACCCCTTGACTAACCAGTACGTCACCGTACATCCTGGTGCAGGGGGTTGAAGTATGGAGAAGGCTCACAGGCTCAGCCCACACCATACGCTGCAGGTGTCAGCTGTGTATTAAAGAGGCTGTCACCAGATTTTGCAACCCCTATCTCCTATTGCAGCAGATCGGCGCTGCAATGTAGATAAGAGTAACGTTTTTTGTTTTTTTTTTAAACGAGCATTTCTGGCCAAGTTATGACCATTTTTATATTTATGCAAATGAGGCTTTCTAAAGTACAACTGGGCGTGTTTACAGTAAAAGTACAACTGGGAGTGTATTATGTACGTACATCGGGGCGTTTTTACTTCTTTTACTAGCTGGGCGTTGTGAATAGAAGTGTATGATGCTGACGAATCAGCATCATCCACTTCTCTTCACAACGCCCAGCTTCTGGCAGTGCACAGACACACAGCGTGTTCTCGAGAGATCACGCTGTGATGTCACTCACTTCCTGCCCCAGGTCCTGCATCGTGTCGGACGAGCGAGGCCACATCGGCACCAGAGGCTACAGTTGATCCTGCAGCAGCATCAGCGTTTGAGGGTAAGTAGCTACATCGATTTACCTGCAAACGCCGATGCTGCTGCAGAATCAACTGTAGCCTCTGGTGCCGATGTGTCCTCGCTCGTCCGACACGATGCAGGACCTGGGGCAGGAAGTGACGTCACAGCGTGATCTCTCGAGAACACGCTGTGTGTCTGCACTGCCAGAAGCTGGGTGTTAACGATGAGAAGTGGATGATGCTCATTCGTCAGCATCATACACTCCCATTCACAACGCCCAGCTAGTAAAAGTAGTAAAAACGCCCCGATGTACGCACATAATACACGCCCAGTTGGACTTTTACTTTAAACACGCCCAGTTGTACTTTAGAAAGCCTCATTTGCATAAATATAAAAATGGTCATAACTTGACCAAAAACGCTTGTTTTAAAAAAAAAAACAAAAAAAACGTTACTCTTCTCTACATTGCAGCGCCGATCTGCTGCAATAGGGGTTGCAAAATCTGGTGACAGAGCCTCTTTAAAGTGCAAACCTCACACAAACAGCCAGGAACAGAGAGAATTCTGATCCTGGCCCTTTAACTTCTCAAATTATAATCTCGTTGGGGGACTAAGTAGTGTACAAAAAAGAAAAAGTAGCTATTAAAAGTTAAAACAAACAAACCCTTTTGCCATTTGTCGTTTGTACCACACAATGAAAGACGTAAAAACAAAACCCTCCCAAAAAAAAATGGAGGAATCAGTTTTTTCCAATTTCCATGTACATTTTTTTCAGTTTCCATGTACGTGGAAAAAATAAATATATAAGTTATGACTCTTGAAAGGCAGGGAGTGAAGAAAAAATAATGGCTGTGGCGCCAAGAGGTTAAAGGGGTTGTCCAGAGTTTAACCCGTTAGTGACCGGCCCATAGTCTTTTTACGTCGGTCACTAACGGGCCTTATTCCGATGCCAGACTTTTTACGTCGCGGCATCGGAATAAGTAAACAGACCAGGGAGCTGGCAAAATCTCCCTGCTCTGCCGGCTGAGATCAATATAAGTATCGATCTCACCCGTTTAACCCCTCAGATGCGGTGCTCAATAGCGTGCGCCGCATCTGAGTGGTTTTGGAGAGAGGGAGGGAGCTCCCTCTCATGCCACTGATACCCGGCGATAAGATCGCCGAGTGTCTGTGTCTCTGATGGCAGCCGGGGGCCTAATAAAGGCCCCCAGGTCTGCCTGTAATGAATGCCTGCTAGGTCATGCCGCAGGCATGACCTAGCAGATGCCTGTCCGTTTTAAACAGACAGGCATAATACACTGCAATACAAAAGTATTGCAGTGTATTATAATAGTGATCGGATGATCGCATATTAAAGTCCCCTAGTGGGACTAGTAAAAAAGTAAAAAAAAAAGTTTAATAAAGTTAATTAAAAAAAAAAATTATGAAAAAAAATGAAAACCCCACTTTTTCCCCTTACAAAATGCTTTACTATTAAAAAACCAAAATAAAGTTAAAAAGTTACACATATTTGTTATCGCCGCATCCGTAACGACCCCGACTATAAAGCTATTACATTACTTAACCCGCACGGTGAACGCCGTAAAAAATAAAAACCGACTGAAAAATTACTGTTTTCTGTGAATCCTGACTTTAAAAAAAAATGTGATTAAAAAGTGATCAAAAAGTCGCATCTACCGTATATATCGGTGTACAAGACGACTTTTTACACCCTTAAAAAAATGTCAAAAGTGTGGGGTCGTCTTATATGCCGGATATTGTCTACATTAGGGATGCACGTTGCAGCCGCACGGCTCAGTATAGTGACACATGAATGTATGGGAGCGCGGCTGCGGCTGTGTAATTCAGCCACAGCCCCGCTCCTGAGTCATGATAAGTTCGCGGGGTCAGGATGATGCAATGCGGCCAGCGCTGCACTAATGAGCGGCGGCACTGGAGACAGAACATGGCGGGCGCGCTACAAAACACCCCCATGTTCTGTCTTCAGTGCCTGAACTGCCGCTCATTAGTGCAGCGCCGGCCGCATCACCTCATGCTGACCGCGCGCGCACTTCCTGTCAGGAGCGGGGCAATGGCTGTATTACACAGCCGCAGCCCCGCGCTATAATGGCGGAGATCAGAGAAACCTCTCATCTCCGCCGTTATTCCCCTGAATGCTGCGATCACAGCTGACTGCAGCATTCAGGGGAAAGTGAGAAGGGGGGATGCCCCTGGATCGCGTCACAGGGAATTCCTGTGACGCGATCGAGGGCCATACCATATATGGGCAGACAGCCCAGGGTCTATTGACGGACCCCAGGGCTGTCTTACCATATTTCATGTTGTTAGGACATACCCAAGTATGTCCTAACAACTGCCTGTGTATTATCCGTCCACAGGTTAATGTACTGGCACATATCTGATATATGTCAGTACATTAAAGTTTAAAAATAAAAGTAAAAACAAAGTATTGTTAAATTTAAAAAAAAATACACCTTCACCTTTTTTACAATAAACATTAAAATAAGTCTCAATACATAAAATATACACATTCAGTAATGGCGCGGACAACAATGTTTTTGCATCATTTATGATGTGTACTCTGAATGAAAGCCGTGTTTATTTCATTTTTTTACACTTATTAATGTGAGGCGCGAGGTGCGATGAATTTACCCTCCATGTTC